>NC_058403.1:133270171-133572729 GCF_002201575.2 Neomonachus schauinslandi
CATGACCTGAGCCGAAGGCAGTCGCTTAACCAACTGAGCCACCCAGGTGCCCATTGTGTGCATGTTTGTATGGATATACAAAACACCATTTTTTACAAAAAAATGTTTTGTGATTTGCTTTTAAAAAATTTACTGTTCACCCTGCACATTTTTCCAAGCCATGAAATACTTTTATGTATTTTTATGGCTGTTCATATGGCTATAGGACTGTACCATACTTTATTTTACCTATTCCCTATTGTCAAATATTTAGTTGGTTTCCATTTTTATTATGATAAATAGTGCTGCGGTGAACAGTTTTACAGCAAGTTATTTACCAGGAACTTGGTACATTTCTGCATTTATTCAATTCATCTTTTTCATTTCTCAGTGAAGCTACAGAACTTGCATAGGACTTGGACAGTCCTTACTGTTCAGTTGAATGAACTCCTATTAGTTAATAGTTCTAAAAGTGTTATTCCGGACCTTCCAGGATTTTCCAGATAATTAGGCCTGTTAAAATGAAATAATAACTGTCTTTTTAATTCTTTTATCCTTTATTCTGTTAGCTTACACGTATAGGACAATGTTGAATCATAGTGACAGGAGACACTGTCAAGCGGTTTGGGTCTTTAATGATCATGCTTCTCGTAAAATGTCAAATGTGAGTTTGAGGTTAATATTTATCGTGATAAAAAGGTTTAACGATGAACTTTTTTAAAAGTCTAGAATAGATGTTGGAATTTATTGGATACCTTTTTTGGGTATCTACTGGAATAATCATATAGCTCTTCCATTTTGGCTTAATAACAAGATGAGTTTTAATAAGAGTTCATGTAGTAGGGTTAGCTGTGAAATTGTGGAACAAAGCCTGAACTCCAACAAAAATGCTAGGAATGATACAAGGTTCTAAAGCTTATTAAAGTGCTCTGGAAAAGTCACTTATCTATGTTGAAATTTAACTTCTTTAAAATGGAAACACAAAATCTCTCCCAGAACTAATACTATGAATATGGAAGTGCTTTTTAATCCATAACGTTTAGATATGAGGATGATCTCCGTAATTTTATTTGGCAATACCCTAACCAGTTTTCAAAGTCCAAAGAGTAGGAGTGGGTCAGTGCTTCTTTTCAAGGAGTCTTTTGATTTTCTTAGTTGCTCAGCATTGTGGTTTTTAAGTTTAACTGACGTGAAACACACAGAAGTGTACATATCATAAATTAAAAACTTGATGTATTATCACAAAGTGAGCACAGTTACATATTCACCTTCCAGTGTAAGAAACAGACCATTGCCAGTATCCCAGAAATTGGCGATGCTACTTTTAACATGTTAACAATTTCACCTGGATCTTTTCTGGACATCATACTGTGGGCTACTGCTCCTCTGCATCATTCAGAAGGCAGCATTTTGGTAGAAGAAATTTCAGCAGTAGCAGCCTTTAGCTCAAATTAGGACTTGAGGACTAATCCAACACTAAGATGCCATGGCCATTTCCACAATAAAGAACCGTTTTCTCAAAAGTCCACTTTTGTTGTTGCCTCATTCAGCAGGCTTACTGCTTTCATCTTGTTTGATCCCTGAAATTCAAAAGCAAGGGACCATAATACTGAAAAAAAATTTTGAGGTTGGTAAATAAGAGATTACCCATTGTCACTTTGAGATTTTTTTTTTTTTTAAAGTAACTATTTCTGATTCAGATAATGGAATGTGCTTGAAAGTTTTAGGAAAGTTCTATCACTTCATTTCACCCTCATAAGAATCCTATGACATAGCTAAATAAATATTAGAAAAAAAAAGACCCAGAGAAAGTTTGCATGAAAGCCTACATTATTAGGTTCAATGGTCTAAATAAAATTTGAAGCACTTTATATCTTAGGTGAGCATTATTTGCAGTGTAGAATTTCGGTAACTCTTTAGAAATTTCCATATTTCTAATATATGACACAATTTCCCTTTTAAACTTGATGAAAGGATGCGGATGTCTTAGCATGGAAGGGTGAATGACAAAACCTTAGTAGATTTGACTCTCCAGGCTGCTGCCTCACCCTGCAGCCTCCATGCACAGAAAATCTCACAAGTGAATCAGCATTCCGGAAAAATGGTCAGTGTGTCTCAGAGAACGAAGAGTAAATCCACTCTGGTATGCCTGAGTCCTACCAAGGCATAGTATACAATCATGTGTATTATTGGGAAAAACGGACCAACAATCTCATCGTTACTTGTCTAATAGGTACAAATTTCTTATGTCCCTAAGTTTAGACGTGCAAGAAAAATGTAACCTTTTTTCCTTGAACGTGTCCAATTTCTTGAAGACCTAAATACCATCTTAGTATAGCAGGGACCATCTGGCTTTTCTGGCTTTGCTTTTCTGCTGTAACAGTCCTCTCTGGGGAAATGGATTCCTCTGACTGAAGGTGCACTTGGATGGGTCATGGGTAGGGAATAGGGAGTGTAGACATGAGAACAAGAAATCGTGGGTGAGAAGAAACCTTGGTTACTACCTAAAATTATTATCCCATCACACAAACAAGGCTAAATTGCTGTCCGTAGCACTGTGGCATAGGGATTCTGCACCAAACTGTTGAAAGGGAAACCTTCTTCTCTTTATTTTCTCTTTTCTTTAATCCCCACCCACTAACAGGTGAATAATTAGGCTCATTTCCATTTAATAATGCACTGTGTGGGAATAGATGCATTTGGAGAGTGATTAACAGAGCAACTTGACACTCTGCTTCTAGAAAAATAAGGCTGAGACACACAGAAAACCGCAGATATGCCAAATTCAGTCTGGGAGCTTAAAATCCTCCTCCAGAATAGTGCTTTGGCTTCTCCAGCCAATCTCTTCTGGCAATATTAAGTGCCCTGTCCCAAATGATCCCAAGCAGAATAGGTGGGAAATTTCAATTGCTTAGGAAACAAGGAAAATGATAGATGTACCTGGACCCTTGTCTATCTTGGACTATTTAAAGGCATTTTCTCTGGATGGAACGTGATCAGAGGTAATAAGCAGAATTGCTTGTTCAGCATAGTTATTATTTTGGACCCTGTGCAACTGCATATAAAAATGTCAGCAGAATTAAGACCAGTTAAAATGAAAATTGAATTGAGTAATTTTTTGAATCCTAATCGTAATTTGAAAATATTAAGGACTTTGGTTATATAGAATTGTCCGCATGTTCTCAGTTATTGCTGTATAAAATTGCATTTTTCCCTTACAAGTTAGTAGTTATTACATGTCCTTGTAACTGTTGACTTTGAAATTTTCTTTCTAAAATCCCCTAATAACTTACTTTGTAAAAAGGCAGACAAAAAAGAAGAGGGCAAAAATTTAAGTAAGGTTGTATTGACTTTCCTTGGGATGGCATTTTTATTGGGATTTATGAATGATTGTGGAGAAATCACTTTAGAGCTAGAAAGGAATTTACAGAGATCATCAAATACAAGTCCCTTATTTTATAAAAGCATGTTCACACTATACTATATATCAATTAAACTAAAAAATCAAAGCACACTATATCTTATATGAACATTACTTGTAGATGAGAGTGATAGTCCTACTGTTTGCTATTTTTAGAAACATTTGGCCTGCATTATAAAGGATATGTCAGAGAAAAAAATCAAAATCCCCTGATCAGTGATGTTGAAGGTAAATGTCTTCAAGGCCGTTGCTTTTGGGGATGGCGGAGGCCGTTCTTTGCTGGACTGCTGGTGTTTGCCTGGCTCCTTGGATCCTTGTCCCAAATGGATTTTAGGTATTTATGTTTGCAGCAGATATTGAAGATTAAGTTTTAAGCGCTAAGGTAACTTGGTTTGGTTATGAATAGCCTAGGATTTGCTTTGGAGTCCTATTAGGACTTTATCCCCAATTATATTTACAGAAAGAGTTTTGGTAAATCAGTACTCAGAACACATAAAATTCTAGCAGGATTGGATTTCAATGCAACTACTTACTTGCAATCACTGTGTCTGAAGGAAACATAACTTTGGCCGTTGACCCATTTTGTTAGCTTGTTCTGGTGGAAGGAACTCTGTCCATAATGGAGATAATTTCCATAAATAAACAAATTTTTGTTTGACTAACTTAACCTATTGCCTTGGAAAGGCATAACATGGATTTGTAACTATTTTGTGATTAAGAGGCTGTTACACATTATGTCCAATGGTTCCTATTTTCTAGTTATAAGTCAGTTTATTCCACAAGCACCCACTCAGGAAGAAAATCTGTATTCAACTCCCTTCTTTCCTTTCCCAGCATGATCCTCCAGTCATGTACTCATTCATTCAATTTGGTTGGTCAATCATTTATTCACAAGTATATTTTAAACTCCTTTTATGTGCCAAACACTTTATAAGTTACTATTGGGACACAAACATGAATGAGATCTAATCCTTTGTCAAGAATTTGTAGTCTTTGAGCAAAACTAAGATGTACGCAAGTAACTACAATGCAAGCTATTATATTGGGAAGTGTTAAATAAGTATATGGGGGTTGAATGCAAGGAGTGAGATATTAACCTCAGTGTACTTGTAGATGCTGCCTATGTGTGTCTTAGACGTACATATATAATGTGTATATAATATATATAATGCATATATACATAGGTGTATATATACATATACATACGTATATGTGTGTATAATATGTGTGTGTGTGTATGTGTGTGCTTCAGAAATAATACTTTTCTGTTTTATTACTATGTTAAAAGAACCTCTCTAAGTATCGTTAAAAACGACTTAGTTACCAGACCAATCAATATCCTTTATCCGAAATTCCGTTGCTTAGCCCTACATATAAAATCGATGGCTTTCTATTTATCTTTGTATACAGTGAGCACAAATATGCGCCGGGATGGCAAGCACTTCTTGTTGTTCTCCAAGCTGTAAATTTTTTGTCTCTAGGAACTCAAACCTAATGCGTAATCAAAAAAGATTTGTTGAATAAATAAACCTGGACAGCCCAGGTAAGTAGCTCCCATCCTAGTCAGAGGTCACTGTGAACATTGTAGTAAGTACCCCCAATAATACTGATGCAAGCAAGATAGAAGTTGATGTTTCTTTCATCCAATAATCTGATCTAAATGGTTTAGGTCTATTTCGGTCATTTCATGGTATCAGGGACTCAAGGTTCCTTTTGTTCTGTTGCCATCCATAGGCTATTGTGTTTATTTGGAGCAGTTTAATTTACTAGTTTATCTGAAATCCAGCCAGCAGGAAGAAGGAAAGGGAGAATAAGGGCTTGCTTGTTCACTTTAAGACTACATCTTGGAAGTTACACAAATCATTCCCACTCATGTCCCTTTGGTCACAATTTGTCATGTGGCTGCAGCTAATTGGAAGCACGGCTAGGAAATGTCAGCATCAGTTGGGCAGCCATATGCCTTAGATAATCGAATCCAGTTAGCAATTTCTGCCATAACCTCTTCCGCATGGTGTAAGTGTAACATATACTTTAGTGTGATTGTACTACAAGTTATATTTTCATTACAGAATCTAGCACCTCCAATTTTGGAGTGTGTGAGATGAAGACCTCAATTCATTCTCTGGTTAGTTTTTCTAGCTGAAGGAAGTGCTTTCTGATGTTCACCGGATTATCAAAATTGTTTGTGCTTGTTACAGGAACTAACATCATTTTAGAATTTCCATGCGTCTTTGCCAAGAAAACAGTTCCTTTCCATGATGGATTGACCCTCACCCCTCCTCTCAGGGCTAGTATCCAAAGAGAATAGATCACTTATTTTCTTTACTAAGTGTTCCAGACTGTTTGTTGGTTCATTGTCCAGTAGGAACTCTGCCAGTTTGCTGAGGGCTGCTGAAGGAAAAATTACATATTTTTGGTTGAAAAGAGGCATCAGGAATCTCTTTTGTATCCATTCTCCTTCATTTTAGTAATTCTTATAACACTTGACAGATTAAAAAAAAACTAAAATGATTAGCTTCACTTTACATGGAAAGAAACATCAAAAGATATTATGGATTGCTAAACCTCATAGGGTAGATTTCTAACAGAACTAGATGCTTAGATTGCATTCCTTTTGCTATTTGTCACATTTATTTAAATGTCAAGGAGTTGAGGGAGATTTCAGACGCATCTGGATTTTGTCAGGTTCATAACATGACTAGACTGATTTGGGGCTATTTTGTGGTCATTTCATGTAACAGGGAACAAAATCGAATTTCCCTTCTTTGGTTGCTAGGAGCTCTAACCCTTCCTTGCAACAAGTTTTCTTAGCGGGTGGTGATAATACAGGAGATGAGCTTTGACTAGATCACATATATAATTTCTGTAGATGTCAAATTTGTTCTTAGGGGGGTAAAAAATGGATGCTGATCTTCATTGTGAGATGACAGGGTTATTTTCCCCCACCCTTCATAATTTACCAAGTGTCACGTCCTTAATGATGCCATGTGCCATAAACCCTGATTCTCTCAAGGACAACCATGGGGTTGGAGATTCAACTTTTACAACTCAGATGTAAAGGAAATAGGGAAGGTCTGTAGTCTATAACCTCATTTTTCACTTTCATTAAGTCTCCTCTTGGCGATTGGTTGGGGGAAAAAATTTTAGTCCTATTCAGTTTATATTTTAGTCCAATCATATAATTGACGATGTATAATCTTTCTTAAATAAAGTTGCTCTGGTATCCATGCAGACTTTCCTTCTTAAGGTGGCATTTAGCAGTAGGATTGAGGGTTCTAGGTCTTTGGTGGGAAGGTTGTTCCTTGACCTACTGCTGGACTTTGAGTAGGCACTATCCGGCATCTGCTCTTGGCCCTCCAAATTCACCTTGCTTTCCATTAGATTCAGATCTCGAAGTTGCCCTCCATGGCTTTCCTTGAGCCCACTGGCCTAGTGGTGTGGCCTCAGTGTGTCATGGAGGACCCCATTACAACAACCTAGAGTCTGACTATGGCTCCTGGAAATGAGAAGGGCTCAAGAGAACTAAACTGTAGGGGCGCCTGGGTGGCTCAGTTGGTTAAGCGACTGCCTTCGGCTCAGGTCATGATCCTGGAGTCCCGGGATCGAGTCCCGCATCGGGCTCCCTGCTCAGCAGGGAGTCTGCTTCTCCCTCTGACCCTCCCCCTTCTCATGCTCTCTCTCTCTATCTCATTCTCTCTCTCAAATAAATAAAATCTTTAAAAAAAAAAAAAAAAAGAACTAAACTGTAAACCTTTCTTTGACCATTTGCATGTCTGTGGCAGTAGGAGAACCAGGGACATTGACTTCTCTTTGCCATGGGCATTAAAGGCTTCCGTGGTGGACGGAAAGGTCTCATTTATATGATGTGAGAATGCCAGGACCTGAACTGTTGACATGGTGAAGTAGGAGGCAAATGTTTGGGAAATTCCTTCTCAAGATGTTTAAATTTATTTGAGCCAGTCATTCTTTCTGGCCTTATGTTGCGGATTCAAGAAAATGTAGTGGCATCAGAAAAGCAAAATACATGCAGATGAAGCTTTATATATAAATAAATTTTTTTTTTTGATCTCGTAATGCATTATTTGTAATGGGGCTCCTGTGAAATCCCAGTGCCTGCTCCTTCCAGCCAACAGCAAATAACTCTTAGTTTTCTGGTCTGCTTATTCCATATAACAAATGAGTTATTACTCTGCCAACATTACAGCTATTGTAAGTTAAAATACATATTTGGTTTACCCTTTCTCCAGCTATGTTCCTGACCTTCCTCTCATTCACACTCCTTCAGGAAAAGGCAAGTTGACTTTCTTTGTTTTCATGGGTCCAGTAATACAGAGAGGAAGCTAAGATTTTTTTCCTGTGTAGATTTTTAGGACAGCCACTAGGATAGGCACATGGGAAACCAGTGACAAAGTCCGTTTCATCTCTTTGGGAAGAATGATATACCTGTACTTAATCAACTTTTACAAAGTGACTGAAGTACACTGAACCTGAGGGGCAGCTGACAGAAAACAGAACATGTAGTCTAATTTTGGAAGGTTCTGCCTCTTCTGTTCCCCTCTTGGAAACAGTACAGATGAGCATGTTAAGAGAAATCTAATTTTGCTTAACACACTGTCCCAAGGGTATTGGACCTGAGAAAGATTGTACTTAAATTTTTTGTGGGACACCTCACAGCATCATGCAAAAAATGTCAAACTATGGAACACATTTCAGGAACTACTGATTTAGGTACCAGTACCCTCAAACCCATTTTTGCAAGAATAGCAAATACCTTAATGCTTGGCACGTAACCCACTTCATATCAGGAATGTTCTTTGAAGAGGGAGTGCATGGTATCAGGTGGATGCATATATAGATCTAACAAATGATGCTACTTTTCCTACAGAAGAAAAATTTATTCCAATATTCTGTTGTCTATTTTGATGTTCTAGCATTCTGAGGAATTCTGCAGCCAACAGTTGTAGAGGCTGTTCATGTTTCTCTTCCAGTGGTAAGTGCAGCAACACCCCCAGCCCTCCTAGTCACCCTAGTCACACCTGTTTGGCTCCTCACACATGAAGAAGGTAACAGTATCTTCTAGCTGCTTGCTAGCCTACTGTTTTTAAAGTCTCATTTAATTATTTTTAACAGATAATTTTAAAGGTCAGTTAAAGAGGATGCCTTATATTTTTTCCACAGCACAAACAATTTCTGTAGTCTTACTGTGTGTTACTAAAACCAATTGGAGAAGTTCCTTAGGAAATTTGAAAGGACTCCTTTCCTTTAAAAAAAAAAAATCATGTTGAAACTTGGCCAAATTTTAATTTCATTTCTTTTAGTAGTCTCTATACCCAATGTGGGGCTCGAACTTGTGACTCCAAGATGAAGAGTCGCATGTTCTTCCAACTGAGTTAGCCATGTACCCCATAGCCAAATTTTTAATGTTGTAGCTTTGCAGTCTTTCTCCCCTCAATTGAGTTTTCTCACAATTTTGATTTTCTCTCTCTGAAGTTGATGCTTATGTATTTTACCGATCCTTACCTTGATTTCATGGTAAGCTGCTGAGGGAGGCTTGGGGCCCCTTCTGAGGCTCTACCAGATGTGAGGAGTTTAGGTTTTAGCAAAACCGTATTAGACCTTCATTAGCATATGTCTCCTTGTCAAGGATAGCAGATGAGTTTGTAGAGCAGCTTGAATCCCAGTCATTTTCACTAAAAGCAACAAATAATCGGTATTAAATACTTAATTAGGGAACATTCCAGATTGGAAAGGATTCAGCGACATCTTTGACAGAGCAAGTGTTGAGTTCACATCTCCAAGGGAAAACCATTATCAAGTGATCCTTGTGTGGATTATCCTGAAAAGCTATTTTAATCCATGAAATATCTTCCCTGTACCAAATTATCTACAAGGGGGTATGCTGGAGAAATGAATGCTCTTACCTTCAGATAAAATCATGAATGAATTTGACAGAATTTCCTCTTTCCTAAATGCAGATGAATGAAGTTTGGGTGAAGTCACTGGTACAGCACAAGGGAAATTGCCCTGAAAGATGGAAAACCCTGGCTGTATACCGGCTCCAAGTCTCCTTAGCTGTACTCCCTAGACAAACCACAAGAGGCTGTGCCTGAGTTTTCTCATCTTTAAATTGAAAGGGATAGAAAAAAATGGTCTTAAATGACTATTCTAATATTTTTGGATTTCAACATAAAAACCTCACACATTTCTGTAGATTTCCTGTTTTCTCGTGGTCCTCTGGGGGTTGGCCCAGAGCAAAATGGGTGGCCACTTGGATTTACGGCTTCATGATTTTTATTATATACCAATTTAAAGGAAAATCTGTAGAAGAAACAAGGGATAAACACTGAACTCAAACACTTTTGAGCATGGTTTCAAGTTAATCCTTTCATATATAATTCAAAATATTTCTCATCACTTATGGTACAACATTATCTTAACTTCTCCAAAGACCTTTTCCCAAAGGGAAAGTGTGGTTCTATTTCTAATTACTTCTTAGTGATCACATGATGTTCTTATCTTTATGATGTCAGTACTTAAGGTCAGCACCCAGAGACAGAGCAGCTGACAAGAGTCTGTGCACAATTTCAGCCCTTCCCTGGATCTTAGCTGTGTTAAACGCCCACTGCTCTTGGCTCGCTTTTCTCCTGCATCTTCTTTTCTGGTCTTTTTTTTTTATCTCCTTCTAAAAGACTGCACCTCTTTGTATAGCTGCTCCTGAGGTTACTGACACAGCTCATTTTATTTCTAATAACTGTGACCGTTCCCCTTTCTCTTAACAATGGAGTCTTCTGACTCTGCCCCGTTTTTTTCCAAAAGTCCCAACTTAATATTTTCCTTTTAAATACAGTTTCAAGTTTTTAATATCACTTGGTCCTTGGAAGTATCTAATGGACAAATGTAAGATGAAGATTTGGAAAAGATTTGGAAGAGACATTAGGATAACTATTTTTAAGAAGTATAAAATGTTATAATAAAGCCAGGATTATCTTGGGAAAGATTCATAAAATACAGGATGTCTAGAAATTCTGGAAACACAAGTATGTCAATAAGCATACCTTCAATCTGTAATAGAAATTAGTATTATCAATGTTCCAAGATTTAATGGACACTGTGTATTTTAAAATATTGGTTAATGTGTTAATATTTTCTTGAATTGATCATCTAGGTTTAACTGCCTATGGGAGAAAAATAAAACCCAATATCTTAAACTAAGGATGTGTTTCTTTCTTATATAAGGTAAACCTGGAGAGAGGCATTATAGGGGATGGGAGGTTGTCTCTACAGAATTTTGGGGGCAGGTTTCCATCTTTTGCATCATAATAATGCATGGCCTTCAAATCACTTCATGATAAAAAAGGCTTCTGAAAGAAGGCAGAAAGGCAGAAAAACAAAAAGCCCCTCACCAGCTGAACCAGCATACCTGGGAGTCCAGTATAGTACTTCTGTCTGCATATGAGTCCGTAGGTTTGGGCTCAGGCAAGAGAAACTGGGAAAGACAGTCTGTTAATACGCTGGTGATGTACCCAGCTAAAAATGGGTTATTCTAAGGAGGAAGAGGAGAATGGATCTTTGGTGGTGGGGGGGGGGGGCAACAAGAACTCTGCATACAGATGAAATCACACATTGTGTAATTGAGTCCTGGTGGTATTAAGTGATTTACTGAGGATCACTTGACAATTAGTGATACGGAAATTGAAATATACCATATGCTAGGTTCCAGGGTCTACGGAAGATTGGCCACGTAGGTCCCTCCTAAAAGGTGGCATTTATCTTGATAAATAGTTCTTAACTCCTAATAGCTGGACGAACATCACCTGAGAACTTGTTAGAAATACAAACTCTCAGGCCCCACCCCAGACCTACTGAATTAGAAACCCAGAGTATGGGCCCCAGCCATCTGTGGCAACAAGCCCTTCAGGCATTCTTATACCCATTAAAGTTTGAAAATCACAGTCCTTGGTGATTTTATTGTAGCCCATGATCTTGACTTTAACCCCACAAGCTCATAAAGTCTATCTCATGTTGGCAGAGTTAATTCAGAGATGCTGACTCATGCTAACAAATCTCAAAGTACTGACCAAAAAGGGTTATTTCATTGACTTATGATCTAAACCAGAAATGGTCAGGCAGATCAAAAACTCATGTCATTGTTACCAGCACATTCTTTCCCTGTGGGCACTTTTATGGGAAACCAAATTATCAAATGAAACTTGGAAAGCATTTCCTACTTTCATGCTTCTGGACTCTAAGTCTAAATGTTATACTGTTGAGGCTACTAAAGTTTCAGTAAATTTGCAATCCTTTAATGCCAAGGAAACTGGGGGAGGGGGTGGATAGTATCCGTATTATCCAGATGAGCATTGTCTAATAGAAATACTGGCATGGGGAGGCATGACAACATTATTTTTATTAGAATAAATTAAAATAGAATAATAGGGTTAAGCAAAATTCAACTAAGTAAACTTGAAGTTCTAAATGACATTAAACAGTTCATGAGTTAGGCAGCATCCCATGAAGAAAGTAGAGGGGAGCTCTGAGGAGTTGTACCACATGGAAGGTTTTTATAGGAAGGAGAGTAGGGCAAGAAAGTTATTAGCAAAAGAAAAAGGATAATTTCAGGCAAGATCACCTTTCCTTATGGGGAAGGGGAGGGGCCTTATGCAGATTAGCTCATCTTCCTTTGGGAAATGGAGCAGGCCCACTGACAGATTACCGCATGGGTGCTTGTCAGAAAATCCCTGACTGCTTACAACGACATTTCTAGAGGAGGTCGAAACTGCAGCCAGGTTAGGTGTTAAGCTCTGGTTTGGTGTCTTGGACTGGCCCAACTGATGCCATTTTGGGCCTGTGGTTTTCTTTTTAACAATAGAATGAAAAATACAAAGATGTGTTTGTCCAGGAGTGCATGTGTGTTGTAGGTCATGTAAAATGTTTCCTACTGTAAATCATATTTAAAAAATTTGAAAGCCTTCTCTCTATATTGATCTAATTGACTGCCTTGACAAGTTATTCCAAAGACATGCTATATTCTACTTATCCGTTTCCTTACTGACAACTATTTACGTTGTTTTCCCTTTTTTTTTTCTTTTTTACAGAATATACTGCAACAAGTATGTCTCCTTGCATACTTGTCCTAAAGATTTTTTTTTTTGAGTAAATACTTAAAAAGTAATTGTTATATTAAATGTCAGAATAGGTGGTTTTCAGTTTTGATTTAATATCACCAAAACAGTCTCCAATGTGTCTGTATTTATACTTAAAACAGCAGTTTATAGAATGTTTTCATATATTTCTACCAGCACTTGATAATTTCAAGGCTCTTAATTTAAAAAATCTTACTGAATCTGATTGCTGGACTAGTATCTTGTTTTAATTGACATTTATTTCATTTCTACTGAGGGAAAAACCAACTTTTTTTTATTCTTTAAGCATTTTTATTAAACTATACATGATAATAGTTATATAAGAAGTGTTACAATATCCTTATGTGTAATCTTTTTTTTTTTTTTTAATGATTTAGAGAGAGAGGATGAGCTAGTGCAAGCAGGGGGAAGAGCAGAGTGGGAGGGAGAGGGAGAGGGAAAGAATCTCAAGCAGACTCCACACTGAACATGGAGCCTGACTTCACGACCCTGAGATCAGGGACCTGAGTGGAAACCAAGAGCCTGATGCTTAACACGCTGAGCCACCCAGATGCCCCATCCTCATGTGTAATCTTAAGGAAATCTGCCACTTTCCTTCCCTCATTTTCCCTTCCCTGACAGTAACCACGCCCTGCTCTTTTGTCTGCTTTAGAATTTACCTTCATATGTCTAAATAACATGTTTGAATTAGCCTCTTAAAATAATGAGGATTTAGCTATCCTCCTCCCCACCTTCACTCCCGTGTCATACTTAACATTCTTCATATTTTTCCATTCTCCAAAATCATAATTTTGAACAGATAAAAATTCAGTGCTTATATTTTTTCCTACTATGTAAGGCTGAATAGTGTAATATTAATACTTTCTTTTCCCTGGACACATTCCTTTGTTGTGCAGGTTAAATATTGGCTTGTTCACCGATTTTATATTTCCTTATTCATCATTAATTCAGCCTAAACTCCAAAAGTTGTCTAGATAGCAAGACTTTTGGATGCATCAGGGTGTTTATCAAATTCATTTCCTGAGAAGTCTTTCTGAAAGTCTTTTGACCTGCTCTGTTATCAGATGTCTTTCCCCTAGGTCAGGTAAATCAGCCCTCCTACTGGGGGATTTCTTTTGCTTTGTTACTCTGTGGAAATTTCCTTTTCCTTGTTCCTTCCTCTTTCTTGCTTAATTCTTTACTTTTCATTGAGCACAATAGTTTGCTAAGAAATGGCCAATGGAAAGAAACATTGTAGAGTACTTGAGGATAGAAAATATCTTGATATTGACATAGGATAATTTGGTTCACTATAGAATTCCTGGTGGGAAAGTATTTTCCTTCAGTAATTGGAAGACATTACCTCATAGTCTTCAAGCTTTCATTCTGTTTATTTCTGTTGAGAATTCCAAGGCTGTTTTGATCCGTGATGGTTTGTTTGTAATTTGTTTTATTTTTAATTTCTTCCCATTTGGTTTTCAATGTTCTCCATTTCTAGAGCTCTTAGTGATTAGATATTTGTCAGTTTGCTTGTTGTTTCTCTTCAGTATTCCATCTCTCTGCTTTTTGCTTTACTTTCTTGACTTTCTCATCTTCATTTTCAAGATTTCTATTGAGTTTTCATTTCTTTGATCACATTTCAATATCCAACAGATCTTTGTCCTCTAGATTTTTTTTTTCCCCCCTAACATCTCGCATCTTGTCCCTGTCTCATGGTTAAAATACCTCTCTCATGCACATGCATGCACACACGGTTAGGTTTCCATTAGGCTGAATAGTCTGACCACTCACTTGTTCGGATCTTTCATGATATAAGCATTTTCTTAGAAATCTTGTGTTCTTTGGTTTCCTACATATATTTGAGAATGTCAGTGAAAAAGGCTACTGTAAAGCCTGAGTTCACTGAGAGGCAGGGGCTTGCCAACTCAGCCTTTTCTGGCTCTTTCGTGGTACATTCCCCCACCAGCAGCATCCTTGGCTCTTTCTTCCTGGGCTTCTCAGACTGTGTAGAGAACAGTTCCTGTGTTTTGCAGAGTATTGTAAGGCCTGGTTTCTAGCATTCTGGTAGCTGTGTAAGGGAAGACTCTAGGAATCTTCTGTCACTTACAAACATGTTTACCTAATGCCCTTATTGTCAGTATACACCATCACCTTAACAGTACACAGTGTCTTCTAGCCCAGACACCTTCTGATTTTATCATCTTCAGAGATACACCTTCCTGTCAGGGTATGGGGCCAGCTATGGCTTGGCTGCTGGAGCAGAGAAGATGTGGGGGACAAAAGATCTCTTAAAGAGCTTGCAACTAGCCTTTATTCTAGCAACCAACCCTTCATCTCCACTTCTAGAGGTCCATGTTACCACTAATTCCTGAGCATTTGGGGGATTCTGAAAAGTAGATTGGTCTATTTTCAGTTTTCACAGTTGAGCTGATAGAGCTGGGTTACATGTATCATTCCAGCTCATCTTTTTCATTCAAGAATACATTTCTAAGAGCGCTTTATGTTCCTGTGTGTTCATCTACGTGGCATCACATAAATGCTTCACTGTCCATCTACCATAATTTTCCCCAGTAGGCTGAAAATAGTGTACAAATCATCATTTACCCTGCAATTTTATTGTATTTAGGAATTTCAAATTTCATGTCGTGAAATTTAACTTTCCTTCCCTTTTTACATTTTATTAAAAAACAAATACCTTGTTTAAGAAAATACTGGCAACATAAAGTAACAATGTATTCACCTCTAATTTTTTTTTTCTAATGCACCTCCAGGTGATCTCTGATCTATCTGGAATTTGTCGTATGAGGCAGAGATTTGAATAGTCCTCACATGCATAATATTGTTCCAGTACCATTTATGGAATAGGCTGTCTTTTCCCCAGTGATTTAGAATGCCACTTATTATACACCAGGTTCCCACAGATGCATCGGTTTTTTTATATGAATGTTTTCTCTTGGCTATTGATCTATTTGCTTATTTATCAAAGCCATGCTATTTTATGTAGAGCTTTCACAGTATCTATTAGGATGATCATGTGCTTTATCTACTTTAGCAGTTAAAAATGATCTTAATATTCTAATTTAAACACTTAAAATTTTTATTACATTATATGTATATATTTTCTTAAGTATTATGTCATTAATGTTAATCATTGCTTAATTCATTTGCTTATAATTTACTTTGGGTTTTTGCTTTTATGTTCAGAAATGACATTAGCTTATTAATTTCCTTTATTGGGTTAGAATTGTCCAGCTAGTGTGTGTGTCTCTTCTGCTTGGACATAATAGCATCTCTTCTAATTTTATGGAGGAGTTTATATACTTTAAAATGTTTTTACTGAAATTTGTTATATATTACCCATAAAGTCATCTGAGCATGATAGCTTTATTTGGTTGTGGGTATTTGAATATCTTTACAAGATTATTTGTCTAACCAACTTTATTACCATGATTTGAGCCAATTTTGGTAATTGTTTTTGCAGTCAATTTCTCGGTTACATAAGTCATCAAAATTATATAGCATTGTGTATAGTATTTGTTAACTTAAAAAATCTTGATACCTGTTATTCATGCTTTCTCTGTGCTTTCTTGTTTAAATCTGACAAAGATTGTTACAGTTCTTAGTTTATTAAACTTTTGATTTTATTCAATTTTTTATATTTCCAATTTTATTTCTTTCTAAAATTTTGTATCTTTTAATCTTTTTTCTTTTAAATTCTTGGTTTGAAACCTTAGTTTATTTTGATTAAAAATAGAAACATTTAAGACTAAATTTTTCTCTGAGAACAGAGGTATATTGCTGTATCATGTAGCCTTTTGCATTTTGTTTTTCCAATATTCATTATTTCTAAATAGTGTAAGATAGTATTTTTTTCCTTCTTTGACCTAAGTTATTTGGAAATGAGGTATATCATTTAAAGGTATTCAGATTTTGTTGGGGTAGGTGGAGGGCTTTTTCTTTATCTTAGAAGAGTTTTATTTACAGGTAAGTTTCAAAGGTAATACAGATGATTCCTATATACCTATATACTCCCATCCAGTTTCCCCTATTACTAACATCTTTCATTAGTGTGATACATTGTCACAACTAAAGAAAAAACAGTGATACGGAAGTATAAACTAGAGTCTGTACTTCATTGGAATTTCTTTAGCCAGGGGCACTGCCAAGCTCCTCCGAATCAAGTTTCTACCCTCAGATTCAGATGCACCTGCCTGGAGGCATCTCCTGCTAGCGGTTGGGCTGACCAAGGTGGGGAATGACAGTGAGGGGTTGAGCACCTGGCTACTCCTGCTTAGATACCTAAATTAATCCCTCCCACTTGCTCCTGGGCCACCTTCAGGCCTGAAACCATCTGGATGCTGCATTCATCTTTTATAGCATTCATCTTCTGAACAGTACTTTCTTCTAAGAGGATTTTTTTCTATTTTTTTTTTTTTTTTCCTTCAGAGCTGCTTCTCTCTAGTTTACTGGGGACTCTCATTTTTCAGTGCAGTTATAGATGTAATAATTTTTCTTTAAATGTTTTCTGCCATTTCTGGACATTTGAACTGGGAATGGAGCAACTAAAAATTCTCTCTTCAGCCTGCCACATATTTTAAATATTTTAATTTGTGTTTGTCTGTAATATGCCAGTTATTTAAAGATTATTTTTAAGAGGTTTCTACCTCTTAGGAAACCCACAATATCACTAAACACAAGCTGTTAAGTACATTTTATGTAAACCATCATAAGTCTGTTTTTATTAGAAAAATGCATTGTATAGAATATGACTATTTTTATTTCATTTTCTTCACTTCTGTTATTCTCCCAAACAGCTGCATGTTACGGTTTGACTGATTTTCCAAAAGTGAAACTTTTAAAAGGATTAAATGTCCGAGATTTTAGATGTCCTAAACCAGTAAAATTTCCAAAACAAATCTAAGGAATCGTGAGCAATTATAAGAAATTGTCTGGCATCAGAGTTATTTTATCAAGTAAGGGCAATTAAACACCAAATACACAAAGGATACAATATTGGAATATAGGACACTTGTCCGAGGGTCCCTGATAGCTTCATCACAGACTGGTCCTCATTCAGGGCAGTTGGGAACTCTTGGGTTAATACACGTGGCAGAGACCTTTTTCAGAGGTAAGTTGCAGCTATACGTGGTTCTCATTTGGAAATCTCCCACTCCTTTTCCCATTCTCTTTACCACAGGCCCTAACCTGGCTTTCCTAGGAGGTAAAAATTCTGCCCTATTCCATTCTGTGCCCGCCCCCCCCCCCAAATTAGCCTTTGCTCATAGTGTGACTAGATCTCATTCAGATTTGCACTTGGGAGGAAGGTGTCTTTGAACTTCAACTTAGGCAAAAGTTCAGGTATCTCGGGCTTCTATTCTCACTGGGGACAAGATGGTCATTGTGGTTCTTGAAGAAGGATTTTCAGATCTTCCATCTCTTCACTTTTCATGTCTCATCTAGAAAGAAATTTGTTTTCTGCCAGTAGGATGACCAGCCCTCCTAATATGCCTGGGACTGAGGTTCCCTGGACCCATTGTTCACCCTACCCAGGTGTCCCACCGTAACCTAACTAATGTGAGTTTGCTCCTTGGTGCGTTACAGATTGAGATTATATCAGGTGGAGTTGCCACACAAAAGAAACTTTATTTGTAGCAAATAAGGAAATCACTGGGGATAATTTCCCCAAAATTGTGAGTTGCCAAATAGAGGTGAGTGGGTTTCTTATATTTAGGGTTAGGATGACTAGTCAGGAAGATGAGCTTTGTCATCACATGTAAAGATGGGCATAAGGTTGCGAGAGTACTTAGGAAACTTGCCCATACCTGCATCTTGTGTTATGTTAATGAAGCTTGTGCTCCTCCTAGGGTGGAGACTAACATTATCATGAAGCAGAGGTAATTGCCGGGGGAGGGGTAAGCTCTGAGAGCGGGTATAAAATGGATGGTGACTAGGGCTCTTTATCATGGGGAAGGAGTCCAGGGCCTTGCTTACCTTTGAAATAGCCCTGGGAGTTTTACCACTGATTTATTGTCTCTGATTAGGCTTTTTCCAGGCCTGGTGGAGATAGTTGTTGTTACATTCGTTTTTTTTTCCCTTTAAAATCCTTAACTACTGAGACTTTTGCATTTCTTTAATCTTGACACCTCCTAAGAAGCTCAGCAAAAAATGTGCTTGAGCAACTAAGGCAAAGATCTCTGAAAATAGCTGGGGGCCTAAGATGACTTCTCTTGTGTCATGAAAGCTGTCTCTTTCTTTTTCTGGGAACCCCTACCTCTTTCGGTTTACACACCAGGTTCTGTAGAGAGGACATAGCTTGCCTCACCACCTCCTCCCCCCATTCCCTGATTTGAGCCTTCATTTTTGTCCCATCTCGGTAATCCCTATGCATAGGGTGGGGAAAGGCAAATAGAAATCGTGGCAAAAGTATTTATGCACTAAGACTGTTGAATCTCAGATCTGTACCTCTGAAACAAATAATGCAATATATGTTAAGAAAAAAAAAAAAAAGAAGAAGAAGAAGGTAGCGGGAGGGGAAGAATGAAGCGGGGGAAATCGGAGGGGTAGACGAACCATGAGAGACGATGGACTCTGAAAAACAAACTGAGGGTTCTAGAGGGGAGGGGGGTGGGAGGATGGGTTAAGCCTGGTGGTGGGTATTGAGGAGGGCACGTTCTGCATGGAGCACTGGGTGTTATGCACAAACAATGAATCATGGAACACTTCATCTAAAACTAATGATGTAATGTATGGGGATTAACATAAGAATAAAAAAAAAAGTATTTATGCACTAAATACTACTTTCATGATTTTTATTAGCTTTTCATTTCTGGAATTCTTAGGGACCACTAAAAATCTAAGGTGCTTCTGAAACAGCTATATTGGGTGAAGACATGAGTTATGTGTCCTGAGCTGAATACAGTCAGCTATGCAGTGAAATCTGGAAGGTCATTGTTGCTGTATTTCTTGGGGCTTATTATACACTGACAAGCCTCTCTCCCCTTCTGCCTCTCTCTCTCTCCTTTCCTTCTAGAACTTCTTTCCTTCATGTCTCTCCTTTCTATTTTCTTCCATGTCTTCCCTTCCTCTTGGTTTCTCTGATGCTGTTTGTCTTTCTCATTCTAAGGGTCCACAGAGAAGAAAAATTCCCTGAGAAGCTGTCATTCTTGTGGGCTTATTAACATCCTTGAAGAATACTGAAGGATCTCTTTCATAGAAAGAGTCCCATAGACCATATCTTTTGAACTAAGTACTTAGTGCTGTCTTCTGCATTTCTGATTCTACAGAGGAAGGCTTTGTGCATTCTTTCCTCAAGGCCCTCTCCAGAACTGAGTGCCAACCTGGCTCACCACAGATGCAGGGTTTGTGTGGCCTGCCCCACCCCATACCCCTTATTCCAGTTTTTCAATGTAGCTGGCTTATTTCTTTTCAGATCCGTTTGGGGGTGTGGGTATGAAAGAGGTGCAACTATTTTCAGAATTGCCTGAATATCGTATTTTATAAGAAACTAATAACTGAGTATTCAATAGAATTCCCAAAATCTGCTCTGAGGAGTAGGCTTCTGAGCCTTTGATCATGGACGAAAACAAAACTAAAAGTAGAACTGAAAGAGACTGTCATCAAAAGTAAAAAAGTCATCTTGGAAGAAGGCAAAGGAGCTAGATCAGGTTTACATCATCAGGTTTTTTAGTTTAGATGTGAGCTAGAATCCTAACCCAATGAAAAGCATTTCTTGGACTGTCCTCCCATTTTGGGCTAAGTGATTTGGAGGATGCTTTATTATCTGAGGTTGATCTCTCTAAGCATGCTGCTTTTGTCTTCATCCCTTTCGGCATTTCAGATTTTCTTCATGATTTTCTAATTATTGACACTCTTAGAGGGAATAGAAAGATGATGTACACCTGTGTGCCCAGCCAAAAGCAGATGGCACATTCACAAAGGGTGATTAATGAAGAGCCTCTTTAATAAGTGGACCGTTGACAAGTTGTGGGCAAGGTGAGGGCAAACCATCTCAATACAATGAAATAATCCAGGGTGGGCAATAGCAGGAGGCTATTACCACCCCAGTGAGTGGCGGCTAAGGAGAGTAATCTTTCCAGGACTAATGAAAGCTATAGCTGTAGGGCAGATTTGTCTGTCAGGAGCCGTGACCTTTGGTAGAACATAGCCACTGCCAACTTGTGGAACTGGCAGGAAGGATTCAGGGGAATAAAAACCACCTTAAAACTTCTTTCTGCTCTGACTTCCCGTGTCTCCAATTGGCCGAATATCGAGCAGAGGTTAGGAGACCTGGAAGCATCACAGATGCCATTAACAGAGATCCACTTTCTAGGGCACAGAGCAAGGTAGAGAAGATTGGAGAGTGGTTCATACTGTTCAGTACACAACCCAGAAAAGTTTACAAAAACATCTTGTTCCTTCATCAGAAGCATTTTGTTAGATTTATAGCTCAGTGTTCACTTACAAAGAAAACATTTTGGTTAGGCCTAGAATTAAATGTGATACATTGAACAATTCTCTGCTTACTTCTAGGAGCATAGGAAAAGGTTCTTCTTCTTTTTTTTTCTTAATTTAATGTGAAAAAGTTTACAATAGAAACCAATACAGAAGGGAGTGAATGCTGGATTAGAGAAATAAAGCAACAACTTCAGGGTTGGGTCAAGATGATACATTAGAGCTGGCTGCTTTCTCTCTCCTCTACAATTAGCCCAGGGGAAGCACTGAAGGAGTGTGCAATGGGCACATGGAACCAGCAATAACCATAAGGAGACTGAAGGCTGCCTTGAACTGGAGAGAGAGAGAGAGAGAGAACTGGGGGGCTGTGAATAGGTGAAGCCTGGAATACAGGATGGCCAGAGCTGGCTGGGAGAACGTAGAGTGGAAGAAAGCTTTATATATTCTGCTCTTGACATTTTCCTTGCATTTCCTTGAACAACTTTGCTTGTCCCTTTACTGATAAAAGTGGTTGCAACAGACAAGGTCGGGAGTAACATTGATCCACAACATCCTGCAGTGGTGAGGACATGAAGAAAACAGATTTGAATTGACAAGCCACCCTCAAGCATTTATTTCTCCATTATTTTTTCCTTTTTAGCTTCAAATGAGATTCCACCTTCTTTCAATGCTGCTACTTATGCATTTAAAAGGTAAAACTTGTAAGATTGCTGGGGGACAGCAAATGTAAGGAATCACCAAGGGTTTTGTGGTATCTGCACTCTCTTCCCATCCCTTTCTCTTCCCTTAAACACACAGGGACTGATGTAGACTGGAGCCTTTCTCCATCTTATAATGCCTATCACCAAACTAAGAACCAGATAACTCCCTATGAGGATGAGCTCACAGGCTGAACTAATTACACCTCTCGGGAGAACAATAACTCTACAAAGAAAGACAACATATGGAATGACATATTTAATCAGAAGCACAATTGTTTGAACAGACTGGCAGAGGATTTAAAATAATTAGAGGTAAGGAAATAATATAAGAATGTCGGAGAAAAAAATAGACACTTTAGGTATTCAAATGTAAAAGGAGAAATGACGCTATAATTAAAATATAGAATGGGTACAGCCAAAGAATAAGTTAATGAATTAGAAGGTAACATTGAGAAATATCCCAGAAAACAGGAAAAAAAAATAAGTCCTAGAAAACATAACAGAAATGCTAAAAATATGGAGGATTTACATAGATACTCAACATCTGTATAATAGAATTCTAGAAGGAATCTTAAAAAATGGAAAGTGGGAAAATTTTCTAAAAGTAAAAATGAAGACCATGGAAGGACTTATAGAATACCCAGTGGGGATATGATTAAAAACATGTACTTAGGCTCAGACTGAAATTCAGGCATACTAAAGATAAAGAGGAAATTCTAAAACTTTCCCAGGGAAGAACATTGTTGACAAAAATCAAGAATTCTCTGGCTATTCAACATTTCAACAATAGCCTTGGATGCAAGAAGATGATTATGTTGCTGAAGTACTGAAGGAAAGAACGTTGATGGAGATTTTATAACAAGTCAAATTTTCACTTAATTCTGAGGATATAATAAAAACATTCTTAAATGTACTATGCCTCAGGATGCTTGCTACTTTAAATCTTACTGAAAGCACTCTAGGAAGAAAAACTTCCCATAAAAAAGGAAAAAAGTCTGAGATAATGCAGGAGATATGGCCAGCAAAGATGATTAAATCACACACACACACACACACACGCACACATGTTATAAGGGCAAGGAGAAAAGGACAGAAATAGACACACAATTAAATCTAGACATGATCAGCATGTACACAGTGATCAAATGTGCATTAGATATTAACATCTATGTTTTATTAGGGAAAAGATCTATATTGATAGGTTTATGTACCCCTACAGAATTCCTAAACTTGTGTGAGCATTAAGTGCAACCCCCATAAGAACAAATAATGTGTAACTTTTTAGTAAGTGACATAACAGATCTCTCCAATATAAGAAGGAGATACAAGAGAAAGTACAGTAAATGGTAAATGTGAGGTAAGATAGCAAAATTATTTTTATGTCCTAATAAAGCAGCAATTCAATAAATGGATTGAATTCCTTGATTCTATGCTAGGAATGTTTTTTATTGGATTAAAAAAAAAACCCACGACCCCAGAATATGTTGTCAATATGAGGTAAATTTAATTTAAAAAATAATAGAAAAGTTGAAAATAAAAGATTACTGGGAAGTAAGGAATGAAAATAACACTAATGATAATTTATTAGTTGAGGTTGGGGAAATAATCCTTTTGGTGGTGAGATGTTTATAATTTGATATTCTAGGTGAGGGCCATCCATGCCCCAGGGCAGAAGATTTTCATGTTTCTCACCATCCACTTCATGATACTCAATTCCTCAAAGGCTTAGATATTTTATTGAAATGCATTTAGGTTAACCTTCTGGTAGTTTGTGTTCTTTATGAAATACTTTCTAAAAATAACATTCCATGAAGCAGATCAACTTAAAGACCTTTTGGATTCTTATATTACCATTACATTTCTTTTTGATTCTTTTAATTGGCATTGTCTCTCACATGTAGGCACTCACACGATGCTATCCTAAAGTCTAATAACCCAGCTACTCAGCCACTGGACAGTTCTATTGATTCATTTCTTTATGGATTAATTCAGACAACATCTGAGTATCTAAAATGTGTCAGGAAATAGGTTAAGAACAGAGATCACAGTTGTCAGTAAAATAATCACTATCTCTGCCTTCGTACTGTTTACAGTTTTAAGAAGGAGAAAATCACAGACAATCGAAAATTATACAGTGTGATAGAACTAGAAGGAAAATGAGGTGTGTGGTGCACGTTCCTGCACAGGGCATTGAATAATGTGTGTGTGTGGTGGTGGGTCGGGAGGTGGTCCTAGAAAGTACTTCTGAGCAATTGGTACTTGAGTTCAGAAGGCTGGGTAGGGTCTGTCCAGGTGAAGAAATGTAGAGAAGAGCATTTCGCACAGATGGGCCAGCATGGGCAAAGGCTCTGAGGTGGGAAAGTTTTTTCAAGAAACAAAGTGTTTGATTATGTCTGGAGCAGAGATAGTGGAACCCAGAAAGTAAGAGTGGTGCTGAGTTGTGGTGGGAAAGCTACGTCAAAGACAATTCAGACATCCATAAAAAGATGGTAAATACTTGCAATTTGATCCTCAATAAAGTAGAAAATTGTGGCATGGCTTTAAAATTGGAGGTAGAGTCAGCTTTGTATTTTAAGGAGAACATTCTGGCTGCAAGAGATTCTGGGAGTTCAAGAATGAAAGCACAAATCTAGCTAAGGAGGTATTTAAGATGTCCAGGTGAGAAGATTGGTGGCTGGGATTGGGAAGGAGCGGTGGAGTTGGACACAGGTTGATGGGTTGAGCTGGATTTTAGAGGTAGATTTACAAATACTGGTAGTAGGTTGAATGTGGGTGATGAGGACTGGGAAGTGTTGGGAATGATTTTTGGGATTCTAACATGAACAACAACTAGAGTGAAATCAGAATCCCTGCACTAAGTACAATTTGGGAAAGGATAAGACTGAAGTTTTAGTTTAGTTTGTGTTCAGTTTGAAATAACATTGCCAAATGGAAATTTCAGTTAGCTAGAATGTAGGAGACTGGAGCTCTGGAAATTAGGCTTGGCTGGAAACCTCACTTTGTAAGTCACTGGAATATACAGGATTCAAAGAAACATAAAGAGTCTTTAGAAGGAGGGATTAGAGTAACAGAAGGCATTTATCCATAGGGAACTCAAACATCTATAAAAACTTGTTAAAGAAGGAAGAGGCAGCATAGAAACCTTGAAGGAAGGGCAAGAGAAAGAGAGAACTTGGAGAATTTAGTTTTCCACAGGTCAAGCAAAGGAAATCTTGGGGCGCCTGGGTGGCTCAATTGGTTAAGCGTCTGCCTTCGGCTCAGGTCATGATCCCAGGGTCCTGGGATCGAGTCCCACATCGGGCTCCCTGCTCAGCGGGAAGCCTGCTTCTCCCTCCCTGACTCCTCCTGCTTGTGTTCCTCCTTTCACTATCTCTTTCTCTCTGTCAAATAAATAAATAAAATATTAAAAAAAGAGAGAGAAGGAAATCTTCCAAAAGGAAGGGAAGGGGTTAGCCCTGTGGGATATTACTGAGAGGTCAAGTGAAGATGGGGACTGAAAAAATGTCCTTAAAATTTAGAGACATGGAGGTCACTGGTGTTTGTTCCAGTCATTGCATAAACCCACCATGTTCTTATGCCCTTGGATTCTTTGGGCTAGGAATTCAGAGGGCACGATGGAGATGCTTGCTTCTGCTCCACCATGTCTGAGGCTCCACTGGGAAGGCTAGGAGTGACTCCGTGGCTGGAGTCCTGAATCTCTGCAGGTTCATAGGCTAGCATCTGTTGCTTGAACAGCTAACCCCAGGATGGCACATGGATTTTCCATGCAGTTTGGCTTGGTTTCCTCACTGTGGTGTGTTCAAGATTAATAAATATTTTACATGGTGGCTCATGGTTCCAAGTTTTCGGAGGGCAAGGCAGAAGCTGCACCTTTTCTGACATAGTCTTGGAAGTCATCACATTCTCTTGGTTACAAGTAAGTCACAAGCCTGTTCGGATTCAAAAGGAGAGGACATAGACCTCACCTCACTACCAGAGGACTCTTCGTATTTGTGGGCACAGTTTAAGACCATCGTCGGAACTTCAGTAACAGTCTCAGGGGAGAGGAGGATGCAGACTAAAGGGGCTTGCAAGTGAACAGAAAGTAAGATGTGCCACTTGAGCACAGATCAGTTTTCCAATTGAAACCTTAAGGGGCGCCTGGGTGGCTCAGTCGTTAAGCGTCTGCCTTCGGCTCAGGTCATGATCCCGGGGTCCTGGGATCGAGTCCCGCATCGGGCTCCCTGCTCAGCGGGAAGCCTGCTTCTCCCTCTCCCGCGCCCCCTGCTTGTGTTCCCTCTCTCGCTGTGTCTCTCTCTGTAAAATAAATAAATAAAATCTTTAAAAAAAAAAAAAAAAGAAACCTTAAAATTTAGTTTGTGATACAAAAAGGATGTGGAGAATAGTAAGGGTTATTAATATTCCTCAAAATTGGGACAGCTGACTTGAGTCTGCATTTGGAAACCATAACTACACACTCAGCTACTCAGCCACTTTGAATCAAACATCTTAAAATGTCTTCCAGGTAGTTCTTTAAAAAAATCAAACTATAATAAAAAACAACTATAAGCCTTTGCTATAGCAAGTGGAAGCAACTATCATACCCGTTGAACAGAAAGGGTGCAGAAAGGGTAACTATTTCTTTGGCTTCTTACTAAGGCTCTGGCAATGTCAGAAATGAAAGCAACACTTGTGATTAGCCTGTGTGGTCCTTCTATGTGAACAGATGTGCACAGGGAAGGCAATCATCCTGCTCTAAGTGAGGGTATTGTTCTAACTTCCTCAACAACTTTGAGTCCCTTTTCCAACTTTGAATTTTGTTTTTGCATATATAAAACATACACAACACATGTACTTATATCACGGAATCTGTATGGATATAGCTATAAATATTCAGCTAATATCGCATCTTGAAAGGATAAGCAGAAATTTGCAACATAATAACTCTATCCACATTTTTAAAAGCTCAGCAATTATTTTTCCTTCCATTGTTTAAAGTTTCCAAAGCTCAGTTAAAATTAGCAAACTCTTTTTATTTGCCATAATATTGATCACAAAGTGGTTTTAAACTACTGGTAAGTGGTGACATTAGCTAAAATTTTGCTCTGGCCATTATTCACTGATTTTTTTTTTTCATTTATTTGTTCATTCACTTAATAGCATGTTTGTTTTGTGTTACCTTTTCCTCCCTACTTTTCAAAAAAAATTCAAATTTGGAATAGTTGGAAAAATTTAGAAGAGTTGATATAATACTCCTATCTCCACCTAGTTCCCTCATTAACATTTTACATTATTAAGATTCATTTGTCACCACTAATGAACAATATTTATGCATTATTAACTAAAGTCCCTATTTGATTGGAATGTTCTTAGTTTTTACCTGAGGTCCATATTATTTTTTTTTGTAAAGCTATCACATTACATTTAATCGGTTATGTCCTCTGAAGCATCTCTAAACTCTGACAGTGTCTCAGACTTCCCTTCTATTTGATGACCTTGACACTTTGAGGAGTCCTGGTCCGGTGTTTTGTAGAATGGCCCTCACTTTGGGCTTATCTGATGTTTTTCACGTGACTAGTCTGGTTTAATGGGCTCCTGGGGGAAGCCGACCACAGAGGTAAAGGGCTGTTTTTTACCAAGGGAGCACACCGTCAGTGTGACTTATCACTGATGAAACTAAACGTGATCACATGGCTGGGGTATTGCTTTTTGGTTTTCTCCTCTGTAAAGGTACTCTAGTGTCCACCTTTCTATACTGACCTCTTGGGATGGAAGTATGTGGCCCACACTTAGGGTGTGGGGAGGAGTTACACTCCACTTCCCTTAGGGGGCAGTATCTGCCTCAGTCTTTGCCCTGCCTGGATGTCCCGCTTTTGGAGTCAACCATTGGTTCCTTAGCACAATTTATATAAAGCACTTAATACGGGTGGCTGTCATATAGTGGGTGCTCAACACAGTTTAGTTTATGCTTCACCCAAGAAGCTTACAAAATAATTCATTTAGAAAAATAGGTATAATGTCAAAGCCCAGAGTTATTTTTCACTTCTGTGAACTGTTTCAAGATACAGATAATTCTAAAAACTTAGTGCCCAGACCCAACAGTAGAGCTTCACATCTTGCTATATATTCTCAAGATCTTTTATTAGAAGTAAATGTTACCATTCTGGAACCTCCAGCATCTCTTTCCCAACTCCTGGCTATCACTGCTCTTTGTATAAATAATCACTATAACAAAGCTGGTGATTTAAATTTCCATACTTCTACATTGTCCTTGTGGATTAAGAGAATTTTACCTCTTCCTTTCCCATTTACAGGACTTTTAATTTTTATTTTGTAAAGAAGTGTTAACTTGATGGGAAAGAGGAGAAAGTTGTTAAGAAACAATACTAAAATCTGGGCTCTAAATATACAAAGCCATAATTCAGTTTTTCACCCTGGAAAAAAGACCACAGATGTGCTTTAAAGTTCATAATTCTTTAGGCTAAGATACAAAAGATAATTGAAATAAGATGGCTACAGAAAGGAGGAGGAGATGCGGCTGGACGTTGATGGATGTCTGATTAGCAGCTGTTTCCTAAAGGCCATGCTGCAGGGATGGGGAAATACACAGGTCAGCTGTCATCCAGGTAAGATCTTGCCCCACTGAGAAGCTGAGTTAGGGCCATCCCACTGGCCTCATAGAATGGGGCTGACATTGTTTTTCCTGAAGAATTTATACTCACAGTTTAGGTGAGTGGGTCTCAAATTGTGGTGTGCTTGAGAATCATGGAGAGAGGCAGGTAGGGACTTGGAAAACTTCAGATTCCTGAGTCTTTCCCCTCAGAGAATCTGGCAGTGTGGTGTGTTGCTCCAAGTCCTATATTCATCTGATTCTAATTCATGGGTTCTGAGGACCACACAAATCCAGGGGCTACTACCTGAGAGTAATGTTTACATTCATCATGGGTAACTAGTTCTTGAACTAAACTTAGTAGACGCAAGACCACATTCTTAGTTTGAAGGCGAAACCAATCTTTGTCCTGCCGTTTTGGGACAATAGCTCTGTTTTTAGTGTTCATTTTCATAGAAAGCCTGTGTCTCTTCAAGGTGTTAGAAATTAGGAGCTGAATAAGGGCAGTGGGGCTAGAAAGAAAGACTAAACAAAAGGACAGATGTGTGGAGGCAAAGTCTATGGGCCATCAAGAGAATGAGAAGACAGGCCACCGACTGAGAGACAATATTTGCAAAAGACATCTGATAAAAGACTGTTATCCAAAATATGAAAAGAACACTTAAAAGTCAAGAAAGCAAACAACCCAATTAAAAAATAGGCTAAAGCCCCAAGAGACACATCACTAAAAAAAAGAACACTGACAACACCAAATATATGTGGAGCCACAGAGACTGTCACTCATTGGTGGTGGGAATGCAAAATAGTATGGCTACTTTGGAAGACAGTTTGGCAGTTTCTTACAAAACGGAACATTTTCATGATCCAGTGAGCGTGCTCCTTGGTATTTTCCCAAAGGAGTTGAAAACTTACATCTACACAAAAACCTGCACATAGATGTTTACAGCCGAGTTATAAATAGTTGCCAAAACTCGAAAGCAACCGAGATGTCCTTCAGTAGGTGAGTGGATAAATGAACTGTGGTACACCCAGGCAATGGAATATTATTCAGCACTCAAAAGAAATGAGCTATGAAGCCATGAAAAGACATGAAGAAAACTTAAATGCGTATTAATAAATGAAAGAAGCCGATCTGGAAAGGCTTCACACTGCGTGATTCAACTACATGGCAATGTGGGAAAGGTGAAACTATGGAGACTGGAAAAAGGTTTGTGGTTGCCAGAGGTTTGGGGAAGGAGGGAATGAATAGGCAGAGCACAGAGTAATTTTACAGCAGGGAAACTATGATACCATAAGGCTGGTTACAGGTCGTTATACATCTTAAAACCTACAGGTCATGACAAGTTGGCAGCTGACTGTCAAGATAGACTTCAGAGATGTGACTGCATTTGCTGGCCTTGCACCTGGGAGGGTGGTAACCCACCAAAAGTAAAAAAAACAGCTAACCAGACAAACAAAAAACGCTGTATATTTTGTAAATTTTAAAATGCTCTGCAGTTGGAAGGTCTTATATATAGCTGTAAGACCTGGAACTGTAAAACCCACTGCTCTTGCCATGAGATGAAATTTCCCAGAAGAGCAGTTGCTTGTCCCATAATTTGTTTTGAAGGGTTTTCTGAGTCTCTTAGGGTGAAAACAATATTTGATAGAGGTGAAATAGAGGAGATGAACTGAATTATAACTTAATATGCATGATTTTAAGTTCACATTTTTTCTTTTTTTAAGATTTTATTTATTTGAGAGAGTGCACAAGCGGGGTGGGGGAGAGGGAGAAGCAGACTCCCTGCCGAGCAGGGAGCCCCGATGCGGGGCTCGATCCCAGGATCCTGGGATCGTGACCTGAGCTGAAGGCAGACACTTAACCGACTGAGCCACCCAGGTACCCCCCTTAAATTCACATCTTGAAACATGACCCATATCCTTTTATTTAACCAAGTGACAAAAGCAGACTTAGCATTTTCTTATGCTACTGTGTGTGTGTATATATATATATATATATGTATATATATATATACACTTTTTTTTTTTTTTCAAATAGTGGATTTAGAACTTAAGGAGGAAGAGAGAGACAGCTAAAATAGCAAAATACACTCTGGTTTCCATTGTTAATATTCACTCCTTGTGTTTTTCCTCCTGGATTTCTTGATTAAGAGAAAAGCTATTTAGAATGTTGAAGAACCTTAGAAACTCAGTTCTACCAGTAACACAAGATGGTGGTTAAGGTGACATGCAGCACAGACAAGAATGGCTAATTATGTCAAATTATAGCTTTTAAAATGCCAGATGGGATCTCGTTTCAGTGTAAGTCCTGTTCAGGCCTCAGCTGGATTTCTAGTAGAAAACCCACTCTTTTGTATTAGGTTTGAACTCTTAACTGGGAAGGGAAGGAAATCGACCGTGCTGCCGAAGGACATGGATTCATGTTAGCTGTACGGCAGAAGGCGTCCAGGCCCCATCCCCTATTTAAACACTGGTCAACACCAAGAGATAAGTGCAGAATTATTAGGTAAGAAGGGTGCGTTTTGTTCCTGTACCCCAGGGGTCTAGTTTTTCTCAAAAATCTGCCTACGGTGGGGTTGAGTGTTTTATAAATAGTTAATGTTTCAGTTAGTGTTGCCGTGAAATGAAATAACCCCAAAACTCAGTGCCTTAAAATCCCAACTATTTCTCAAAGTCTGTGGTACAACCGGGCCATTGCGATCTAGCCTGGGCCTGGCTGGAATGAACAGACCTCTGTCCTGTGCCTGTAGTTCCTTGGCTGGGAGCTGGCTAGCCTGTGATGGGGCCTTGGCTGGGCTGACTCGGTTTTGTTCGGTGCCATCCTGCAGCAGCTTAAGCTTTTTCTGATGCCAGCAGAAGGATTCCAAGAGAGGCGGTGAAAATGCATGAGGTCTCTTGAGGCCTGAATTGGCATACGATCTCTACTGCTTCTGTTGGCCAAAGCAAGTCACAGAGCCAGCCCGATTGAAGGCGTAGGGCAAAAGGACTCCACGTCTTTCTTGATGGGAAGAGCTTTTAAGGGATGTGCAGACAGGGAGGGGTAGAGAATCGGGGTAACTTCCACCCTCCCCCAATTTTCCAAAAATGCTTTCCTTCCAAAATCAAACTGCACAATATCAGGTAAGGCCTTTGCCTGCCTGCCTTATTATTTTTTTATAGGCTGTTGGTTTTCCCAGCAAGAAGCATATCTATTCTCTTCACAATTTCTTCCACAAATTATATTTTTCACAAATAACTTCAAGTGCTCGCATTCTTTCTCAGAAATCTTTTTTTTTAACTATGATTATCAACATAAGCCCTCCACTTTCCATTGCCATCATTTTCATATTGCACAAATGCTCTCTAGAATATGATGAATCTTCGTTTGACATTCCTAAGCAGGCTTACGTTAATTTTAGTTCCCCATTGAATTTCAAACAGGAGCCTCCACACTGACATTAAAAAATATTAACATTTGCCGTGGCAGGGCAATGTGCTGAGGCGTGGATTGTGGCTCTGACTTGCCACATCTTTCCCCTTATTCTTTTTTTAGAAAGAGCAAAGCAGAGGGATTTGGCAGGGCAATTCAAGCTGCCACTCAGAGCAGCTCCAGAGACGGAAGGCTAGCCCAGACCGTATTGCGTCCTAACTGGCAGCAAATCCTTCAGTCAAGGTCTTCTGCAGAAAGGCGGCGTGAGCTAGGCCCCTCACCCTTCGTGATGTCTGTCCTGGGTGTTAGGGATAACTTCCCCGCCAGAAAACCACTGCTACTTTCAATTTTTCTGGATGTGTCTAAAAATGCTGCTTTTTAATCCGTTCTTTTGCCCCAAATAATAGTTCTTCCCTTTGTTGTTTTCAATAATGCAGTCAGTGAAAAGAAGCCAACCTTCTGATAGAGGTGTGGTGGGATAAGTTTGTTCATAACCAGCTGCTGCTTCTGCTGCTTTTTTAAATTGAAGCTTTTGTGCACTTTATGGACAAGGCAACGTGCAATAGGGAGAATTTCCTTCTGCAGCTCTTTCCACCCCTTCAGCCTTGCTTATTTTTATCATGTCCCATCACCATTATTACCCATTATATTTATATCTGCATTTAGCAGGCAGACTTGCTTCATGTCTATAAAGGTGTAATGAGCAATTTGGGTTAATGATTTTCTGCAGCTGCTCAAACAGTTGGTACTAACGTCATCGTTTACGCCTTCCAAAGACATCTGAATGAGGCATCAGATGTAGACCAAATTGGTTTTGCCTGTTGGAGGAAGTGGAAGCATGGATGGGGGTGGGGGGTGTATGTGTGTGTGTGTGTGTGTGTGTGTGTGTGGAATAACTGTTCATGCATCTTTCATTCCCCAATTCTATGGATACTAGCAGTGGAGTCTCTCTCATAAGACAGTCTTTGGCATTGGGAGAAAAAAAAAAATGATCCACGACAAACAAACACACTTGTGTTGCCATCTTGATTAAAGGATATTGCCTTAACAGAATTCAGAATTTTTACACAGTTGTGCAATTTATAGGTGAACTTTGAAAATACATAAAATCAATGACTTTTCATCCCTCTTTAGGGAGTAAAGAAGCTGGCACAGAGAAAAGAACATTGGATTGGAACTAGAATAACTAGGTTCAGTGTTTCTACTTGGCAGAATTTCAGCTGTGACCTTGAGCGATTCGTTTCACTTCTCTGGAACTCATTTCCCTTCTCTGTGAAACTGGGGATACTGAATTCCTCACAGAATGGTCTCGGGCAAAAGGGAGAGCAAGCACATGAATGTAGTATATGGCCTATAGCACAGATACTGGGTGTTACTAGGGTACACTTTTAGAGGGCTTTTTGTTCAATTAATGTGCCCAAATATATATCAGGGAGTTTCTCCCCCTACACAGAAGGGTGTTTGACCTCTCTCGGCTTTCTCGGCACATTACCTATCTGAAGGTGTCTCCTGCCAATGTCAGTTCACACTTCTAGTCTTCCGCTTTCTCAATTCCTGGCTCTTCTCAGTAGTATGGAAATGGTGTAATGGAGTGACTATTTTACATTGTGTTATTTTCATGCTTTAGGAATTCAGAACTTGACAGGAAAGTAATTTAAATTTGGCAGCCTGTGGGCTCATGTAGGGACAAAATTTTGAAAGAGAAACTTGTTTTGAATTTCCTCCCAGCCCTGTCTGCCTCTCTCAAATATACCTGTGACGAGTGTGGATTCCTTAATACTCGTTCTATATCAGCTCCCCTCCCTTTTATGATATTCCGTCTTCCTTGCACCATAACTCGATCTGTGTTCTCCCCAGTGGTGGAAACCATGCTCCATCTCTAACTGACATCTGTAGCCCAGAGCCAGGCGTATATTGAGCTTGTTAAATGAATAGACGTGACCATGAGGAGATAGCCAATCTGGTCAGATAATTGGAGCTAAAGGGTTAATTGGCGTAAATGATTTCATGGATTGTGTCTCCCAGACTTCAAATTTGCCTTCTGGCTGGCACCTTACAAAGTCATAATCTGTGGAAGTGGCAGGTGGTGAGAGAGCTTTATAATCCTGGGGCAGGCCTTGAGGGCAGGGAAGGTGGGCAGATGTTTCTGGACATGTAAACTTGATACGATGTTCTCACAGTTTTGTTAGGGCTGGAGGCATACTCTTTTTTGGTTGAGATGGAAAATTTTGCCCCCTCCCCCCACCATCACCCCAAAAGTTGCTTGGAACACCTTGGTTCAGTTTTATGAGTGCTCTGAAACAGAACAACTCATATTGATTAAGCCCTAATTTTCTCAGACACTGGTAAAAGGCTTTGGCATATACTAATAATTTTCTTAAATCCTAATAAATGATTCTACCTCTAGGTACTATTTTAAATTTCACCTTTATGGATGGGGAAACCAATCTACAAAGAGATTAATAAATTATTTATTTTTAAGTAGGCTTCATGCCCAATGTGGGGCTTGAACTCATGACCCTGAGATTAAGAGTCTCATGCTCTGCCAGCTGAGCCAGCCAGGTGCCCCAAGAAATTACGAAATTATATAAAGTTACAGGCAGTAAATGGAAGAACCAGGAATCGAACTCTGGATGTTTTGGCTCCACATTCTTTGTTGTTAACACCACAGGATAATGGATAAGAGCACAGAAAAGTCTGTATGTTTTTCACACAATGCTGAGATAGACATTTCCTGGAGACTTGGAGGGAGCAATGACGTGATGATAAACAAATTGCTGTGGATCTTTCTTGACACTGTGAGAAATATAGTTAGGCTGTGAGAATGGGGAGTGCTCAGGGATACTTCAGTGGAGAAAGGAGCTCAGAATTCCTAAGAGCAGGTCCCTAGGGGCAATGCCTCTGTGTTCTGTATGACAAGAATGCTAGGATGTACCTAAAACTGTCTTTGGAGTGCAATACAGCTATTACAGATACGCAATTGAGAGGAGTTTTGCTATCAGGCAAACTGGTGATACCCTCATGAAAAAGAACAAGGCAAGGATGTCTACTTGCATTAAAGACCCACTCTAGACCCCATGGAAGTAGGCTGAGGGAATGTTCTCAGGATCAAGAGTCCTTGCAAGAAGTAATTCTTGTTCTAACCTGGCTCACACATGAATGATCAACAGGGCTGCCAGGTTCCTTTCCATTGGCTATTGACTGTCTTCATTTACCTCCAAGACTTCTAGTTACTGTGGCTGCTATCAATCATCCCCAAACTCATTGGCTTAAAACAACTAATCATGAATTATCTCTTACATTGTCTTTGGGTTAGGAATTCTGGAGCAGCTCAGACGTTGTAGTATGGAGTTTCTAATGAGGTTGCATTCTGACCATGGCCAGGATTGAGGTCATTTCACTTCTTCACTCAGGTCTGGCGTTGGGGTTGGGAAGAACAACAACGGGACGTGAGGCAGGGGCCTGTTAGGAGCAATTGTTACACGCTCAGGATTTTGGTGAGCCAGCTTTTAAACTTTTGGTCGCTTGAAATAGATCATAGTGGAAATCACCGTGGAAATCAATAAATACTATACAACGGGGCTTTTTCAGAATGCTGTTTTACCTGCTCACCACTGTGAACACTGGGGGCTCCTTGGCATCTCTCTCTCTTGATGTGGTGGCTTCAGGGTCGCTGGACCTCTTTTCCATCAACTCTGGGCTCCCAAGGTGCAAGTCCTGAGAGAGGGAGGCAGGCGCAAGGGTGCAGCTTGTTATGACCCAGCCTTGGAAGTCTTGCAGCGCTGATTCCACTGTAGTGCCAGGACCTCCCAGATTCAGGAAGAGGGAACATAGACCCCATCTCGTGATGGAGGAGTGTTAATAGCACAGTGTAAGAACAGTGTGTAGATGGGAGGCCTTTGTGTAGTTATCCTTGGAAAAGACAACTCTCACAAAGACTTTTCTTTCTTCCTCTTTCTCTTCTCTCTCTCTCTCTCTTTCTTTCCAAGTACATGAGTGGGGGGGAAGGGCAGAGGGAGAGAATCTTTTTTTTTTTTTTTTAAAGATTTTATTTATTTATTTGACAGAGAGAGAGACAGCTAGAGAGGGAACACAAGCAGGGGGAGTGGGAGAGAGAGAAGCAGACTTCCCGCGGAGCAGGGAGCCCGATGCGGGGCTCGATCCCAGCACCCTGGGATCATGATCCGAGCCGAAGGCAGACGCCCAACGACTGAGCCACCCAGGCGCCCCAGAGAAAGAGAATCTTAAGCAGGCTCCCCATGGAGCTTAGGGTCCGATGCAGGGCTCGATTTCACAACATTGAAATCATGACCTGAGCTGAAATCAAGAGTTGGCTGTTTCACCAACTGAGCCACCTAGGTGTCCCAAGATTTTTCTTTTTTAAAAAACTTTTTATGATCATAAAACTAATGTTCATTGTAATAAATTATATAAGAAAAAAGTAAAAAATCACCTGATATTCCTTCCACCTTCAGATAAGCAGAATTGTTGTTTTGGTAACAGTCCATTTATCAGTTTCTTAAATCTTTTTATTTTTTTAGAGAGAGCAGGCGTGCACACATGTGCAGGGGTGGAGAGCAGAGAGAGAGAGAAACTTAAGCAGACTCTGTGCTGAGCACAGAGCCTGAGGCCAGGCTTGATCCCAGGACCCTGGGATCATGACCTGAACGGTAGTCAAGAGTCAAAAGCTTAAATGACTGAGCTACCCAGGTGCCCAACAGTCCATTTATAAATCTCTGTATGCATACCTACATATATAATTTTGAAGGAATGGGTTTATATCATATACATCATTTTAGTTTTAAAGTGTTCTCTTTGTTTTACCTTTCTCCTTTTCTCACTTATTTGTATCTTGTTTATCACACTTATAAAAAGTTTCTAATATATCATCTCCAGGTCAAATGATAACACTTCTACTTTCCTGAAGCTCCTGTAACAAATTATCACAAATGTCACAAACAACACAAATTTATTCACTCACAGCTACAGAGGTCAGAAGTTTGAAATCAGTATCACTGGGCTGAAACCAAGGTGTTAGCCGGGCTGCACTCCTTCTAAAGGCTCTCGGGGAGAATCTGTTCCCTGCGTCTTCCCGCTTCTGGTCTCTGGTTGCATTCATTGACTTGTGACTGCATCACCTCAGTCTCTGCCTTCATGGTCACATGGCTGCCTCCTTGTCTATAAATCTCCCTCTGCCTCTCTCTTACAAGGATACACGTGATTGCATTTAGGGCCCATCTGGATAATCCCGGATAATCTCCCCATCTCAAGATCCTTAACTATACCTGTAAAGACTTTTTTCCCCACATAAAGTAAGATGTATAGTTTCTGGCTATTAGGACCTGATATGTGTGGGTAGCTATCATTCATCTTAAAGCTCTAAATTATTCTTTTTATTGATTTAATAATATTCCACACAAATCACAGTTAATTCATCTATTCCCCAACTAAAGGCCATCTATTGTCGAAAAATTCAAAAAAACTTTTTAAATTATAACAACAAATGCTCATAGAAATTTACCCTTCACTTCTATACCCCTTTGAAAGATACAGCTACTTACGTATCCATTTATAATTTCCATGTATATACAAGTATGTGTGTATATTTTTTATGCAAAGCTGTGCATGTGTATGATAGTTTTATAATTTATTTTTACTAAATAATCTTGGAAATCTTTTCATATCTACACGTATAAATCATACAGATCTACCAGAACCTATTAATTAGTTTCCTATTAATGACTATTTAGGTGGTTTTTGTTTTTTTCCAATTCTAAACTTCGATGTAATGGATACTGTTACCCTTATAAATTTCTAGTATGGTGTTTTATGACTGACAAAGTGAACTAAATATTGAAGGTCCCTGCCTTTTACGAGCTTCTAGGTATAAAATATTGACATAAACAGAAAGTTTATGGAAAATAACTGAAGGAACACAAAAGCATCTGTGTTTTGTTTTTTCCTCTTTCATCCTCAGGAGTGAGTCCTGTGCTGGGCGTATTGAGAGACTGCTCATGGTGTGGGCCTCCTCCAGTCATTTTGACGTGCCCTTAGGAAATTGTACTGAAGGTGGAATCACGGTATTCCAGAGGCTAGGAAGGAAAATTTCTCCCAAAAGACCAATGTAAATATACGGATTAGTATACCCTTCTCTTATAGGATATATGTATCTTTGTGTTTATTCCCAATGGAATATTAAAATGATTTTTAAATTCGTATGTATTCTAAACTTCAGGCAAAATAGAAAAGCAATGTCATGAATTAAGTAAATGATAGACCATTATGAGTGTCATAGTCTCAAAAGCAAACGTGTGTGTGGAAACTATTCCATGGTTTGAATATAAAGATCGGTAAAAGCAAAAGGATAGTGATTTTTTTTTTTTAATTTTTATTTTTTGGTGGTATGGGTCAGCTACTCTTGACTCATTTGTATCGTATATCTTCTATGGCTTATGACTTCTTATTTTATTTATTTTTATTATGTTAATCACCATACATTACATCATTAGTTTTTGATGTAGTGTTCCATAATTCATTGTTTGCATATAACACCCAGTGCTCCATTCAATACGTGCCCTCTTTAATACCCATCACCAGGCTAACCCATCCCTCAACCCACCTCCCCTCTAGAACCCTCAGTTTGTTTCTCAGAGTCCGTAGTCTCTCATGGTTTGTCTCCCCCTCCAGTCTCTCCCATTATGACTTCTTTTTTTTTTTCCCCGTTTTTTTTTTTTATTCTTATGTTAATCCCCATACATTACATCATTAGTTTTAGATGAAGTGTTCCATGATTCATTGTTTGTGCATAACACCCAGTGCTCCATGCAGAATGTGCCCTCCTCAATACCCACCACCAGGCTAACCCATCCTCCCACCCCCCTCCCCTCTAGAACCCTGTTTGTTTTTCAGAGTCCATCGTCTCTCATGGTTCGTCTACCCCTCCCCGCTTCATTCTTCCCCTCCCGCTACCTTCTTCTTCTTCCCCTTCATTTGCCCCATTTGCCCCGCTTCATTCTTCCCCTCCCGCTACCTTCTTCTTCTTCTTTTTTTTTTTTCTTAACATATATTGCATTATTTGTTTCAGAGGTACAGATCTGAGATTCAACAGTCTTGCACAATTCACAGCGCTTACCAGAGCACATACCCTCCCCAGTGTCTATCACCCAGTCACCCCATCCCTCCCACCCCACCACCCACTCCAGCAACCCTCAGTTTGTTTCCTGCAATTAAGAATTCCTCATATCAGTGAGATCATATGATACATGTCTTTCTCTGTTTGACTATTTCACTCAACATAATACCCTCCAGTTCCATCCATGCCATTATGACTTCTTTTTAAATAACTTAGAGAAAACATGGGAAAAGTAATGGATTCTAAGCCATAAGTCTTTGAGATTAGTTTGGTTGCTTGATTTTTTTTTTAATTTTTAAAGGATTTAAATGAATACAGATGTTCCAAAGACATGCTATAGTCTACACCTCTAAAACCAAAAACCTTTGCCAGAAAAATAGCTGTTGAAATATGCAAAAAGCATGTGAATATGCTAATATAAGACAACAAGCCTAAATAATTATTTTTGAAATTATTTTTAAGTTATTTTTCTGCATTGGTCCTTTCTCAGTATTTTTGGAATCTTGACATGTCTATTCTTTAGTCTGGCTTTTGTGTTTGGAATGTTCATCTTGATCTCAGACTTACATCTCCATGTAGAGTTTGGTTAGACATTTTTCCCTAGCTGCTGCTTCAGACTTGAACTGTTTGTGAACACGTCGGGGCCATTTCCTGGTGGAGTGAGGTCTTGGGACCTGTGGGTTGGCCAGGAACCAGGTCCAAAGGATGCTATTTCCTCCTCCTCACTCAAGTTAGAGTGGTTTTTATGTTCGTGTTTTGGCTGCTTGCCTCTAGCTTTGTCCAAGGAGCTTAGATTTCTATTTTTGTTCAATATGTGACCTACATTCTCTAGAGAGTTAAGATCCTCTTTGTTTTTGAAGAATGGTTACAACATCCTTTGGAAAGCACTTCTTCCCTGCCCTATCACCTTCAATATTTGAAGTGTTTCCCATGTTCAGTGTGTGACTCTGGCTAAAGTTAGTAGCAACACAACTGTACATCTGTGATATCTCTGCTCTACTTCCTCTCTCTTCTCTATGTGGGTGGCCACTTGAAACTGTGCTTAGTCATTTGGTTTCCTTCTGTTCAGAATATCCCTTTTTGCTAACAGTCTACAAAAGCTGCAAAATGCATATTGGACATTATTTACAATTAACATGGTGAGTACCCTTACTATTACTTACAACTCAAATTCTGCCCAGAGTGTTAATACAGTCATTCAGTAAAAATTTACTGAGTAAATAGTTTGTGCCAAGCTCGCACTGTAGGAGGTCTTGAAAATGGGAAGAGGAATAAGATAAAGTCCCAGTTTTTGAGGATTTCAGTTTGGTGTGAGATGACAAATAACCAAAGAGACAATAACAGCACAAGATGCCTTGAATAAGACCTTGTCCTTGCCCTTGAGGAGTGCAGCTTAGTGGAGAGAGAAGCAATGGTGCCTGGAACATAATAAACAATCAACATCTTTTTTTTTTTCCTAATGGGAATAATGTGGTGCTATATGCAAGCTGTTATGGTGTGTGTAGTAGACATGGTTCCTTCCTGTCTTTATCATTTTCCCATTTTCTGGAACTCCTCTGGGAAATGGTTGTCCTTTCTCAGTCCATTGGGTCTGTGTGGGGTGGTGCCTACCGCAGCTTCAGTACTAAACTTATCAGTGTATTCCATACCCCTGGCTATGCCATGAGCATATGCCTCCAGCCAGGCCAATGAGAGTAAGTCCTAAGACTTTTTTTGAGATTTTAGAGAAATACTTACTTTTCTGTTAAAGCATCTGGGAGGAGGAATCAGACCTAAAGTTTCCTGAATCTGTCTTTGCACATAGAAAAAGCTCCTAAGAATGGACCAACACCGTGGACAGGAGAAAGGGGAGACGGAAATATCATGCTTGCCTCCCAACCACCTCATTTGAGCCCTTGACTTAAGCTAGTTCTCTTCTTGTACCTAATAGTCCTAGGAGTCTCCCAGTTCACCGTTTTCCTTGAGCCAGGTTGTATATGTGTTCTGTTTCTTGCTAGTAAAACAACACAAAACCAAACCAAAAAAAGAGACCTGCTTGACTTCTATAGGAACCCAAAGTTGAACTTGTCTAATTCTGCTTGGGAGAAGCCTTCACAGAAGGAGATCTTCAGCTAGCAGTCAGAGGATGAATAGAAGTAGGCCAGCTAGATAGAGGAAGGAAGGGGGTTTCCCAGCAGAGGAATCTGTATGAGCAGAGAACAGAAGTGAGAAAAATAATGCCGTGTTGTTTCTGATCTGTGAAGCAGAAGAGGTTGTTACTTTTCCAGTACCTTATGTCTGAGGTCTTTCTTCCATTAACAAAACTTTTTTTTTTTTAATAAAAGAATGGAGATATGCTACATTTTATGACAACAAGCAAGTAGATCTTTTTTTTTTTTAAAAAAAGATTTTATTTATTTATTTGAGAGAGAGACCGAGATAGCAACAGAGATAGCGAGAGAGAGCAGGAGCGGGGAGGAGAGGGAGAAGCAGGCTCCCCACTGAGCAGTGAACCGAACGCAGGACTCGATCCCAGGACTCTGGGATCATGACCCGAGCCAAAGGCAGATGCTTAACCAACTGAGCCACCCAGGTGCCCCAGGCAAGTAGATCTTGAGAGGGCACGAGTAGGTTTGGCATGTGGGTGTGTGAGTTAAGATACTTAAACTATGAATAACTGAAAACCTGACAAATATTAGCTTAAAACAAGAGAACATTTAGTGTACTCTTAACAACCCATTGGAATGCAGTGGTTTCAGGACTGGAAATAATGTCCAATAATGTCATCTAGGGCTCATTCTCTTTTCATCCTCCCCCTCTGCCATTCTCACCATGTTAGCTTTGGAACTCAAGTGTTTTGCCTCATGGTTAACAGATGGCTGCTATGGTTCCAAACATCTCATTATGCCCATATTACCAAAATAGGGACCATGGAAGGAAGCAAAAGAGCTGTCTTCATTTGTATCTCTCTCTTTTTTTTTTAATTAAAGATTCTTATTTATTTGTCAGAGAAAGAGAGAGAGAGCATAAGCAGGGGGAGCAGCAGAGGGAGAGGGAGAAGCAGGCTCCTCACTGAGCAAGGAGCCTGATGTGGGACTTGATCCCAGGACTCTGGGATCATGACCTGAGCCAAAGGCAGACGCTTAACGACTGAGCCACCCAGGCGTCCCAATCTCTCTCTCTCTCTCTCTTTTTTTTTTTTAAATCATGGAGGATAACAAACACCTCCATCCAGTAGATTTTTCCTTATAGATCATTGGTCAAGAGTTTAAGGGAAATTGGATTGCTGTGATGGCTTAGACCAGTCCATTCACATGGTGGAGCTGAGTGTATTGCCAAAATGAAATTAAGGGTTTGATAGCTAAAGAACAGTTGCTATGAAGATTGACAGGGTCTGTTACAAGGGCTGCCCTCAATGAGGTGTCAATGTAAATATATCCCCTCTGTCGGATATAACCTATTTTTCTCAGGGAACTGCTTCTCACAGTATTTTACAGGACAGTTTTAAAACCATTATTCTTGGGAAAGCCCATTTGAATCTGGCTTAAATTTTGAAAAGTATTCTTTTTACTGGTAACTTGAGCACCTATTTTAGGGGATACACTAGTAGAAAACAGCATCAATAATAAGGCATAGAGTTAATGGTGAGTAATGACATTGTATATCTGTTTATTGGCTTTTTTTTTTATCAAGATGCGTTTTATAAATTTGTCTCATTTCATTTGTACAACCACATCTAAGTAGTAGCTATTTTTCAGTTTGCCAATGAAAAAATCAAAATACAGAAAGTTTAAAATACTTTATAAAGCTACACGTAAGTTAGGGAAAGAGCCTGGTCTAGAAAAATCTGCTTTTTCTAGTGCCGCTTCTGTGATTTCCTAAAGGCTTCAGAAGCCAGATCTGTTCTTTGCTCTGTTTATCCAACAACCTTCTTTCAGTGGGTTTAAGGTAGTGAACATGTATATGGAACTGCAAAAACATTTCTTCACCTCACAGTCAGTGATGATTTTAATATCTTGAGGGTAATGAATAGACATCGTTACGTCATTTTGATGATGCTTTGGCTTTGACGAGGGACTCATTCACCTTCTAGAGCCCCTGCTTATCAGAGACACCTTGTGTGCTCATTTGTGGTAGAATTTTAAGGGATTATAGAAGTTCTTGGGTCTTGTTACAAGAACCTGAAAGAGGCAAGTGTAAACACCATGCCATTACCATTTCTAAAATCCTTTCTTCACTCTCACTGCTTCACATATCCCTGGGTACACAGTACCACATACACTGTAGGTTTTGTTATGTTTTATTTGGGGAGGAGTGTGATAGAAATGTACATGATAAGTGAGGAAAGCACTGAATGTAGAGTCACAAAATTTAGGTGTCCATATAAGGCCATTTGTGGAACTCTTTCAAGAGTGGTCTATTTTTGAGGAAATACTTATCCCCTCTTCCCTAGTTCAGTTCTCCTGATTTGTATAATTCAGGTTTTCTCAACCTTAGCACTATTGACATTTTGGAGCAGATAATAGTTGTGGGGAGCTGTTCTGTGCATTGTAGGATGTTTATCAGTATCTTTAGCCTCTACCTATAAATATTAGCATCAAACTACCCCTCCTTCATCATAGTTGTGATGATCAAAAAAAATCTCCAGACATTAGCAAAACTTCCCCTGGGAGGAGGCTGAGGTAGGGAAGGTTGGGGAGGGGGCTAAGTTGGGGAGGTAGAGAGTAGGAGATTGAGGTAACAATGCCTCCAGGTGAAAAACATGGATTTAATTTTATGGTCTATATTTTATGGTCTATATTTTCCTCTCCCAGACAAGAAGACTTGTATTTGTTTAATTCAACTTCAAAAATGTAAAATATGTGGTATGTTTGAACAGTATTTGGTTCAAAAATGAGACTTTGAAATTATTTCACAATCCACAACATTTTGTGAAATTATGCACATTGTGCTTTGGAAGTACAATATGATTGGGTTTTAAAATAACTAATCAAAATTTTCCAGTCAGATAGGCTGTATCCATTTAAGTCAGAAGTTTTCTTTCTTTTTTTTTTTTTATGGAACACTACGTCAAAAACTAATGATGTAATGTATGGTGATTAACATAAAAAAAATAAAGTGGACAAAAGTTTTCTTTAAAGGAATCTGTACTTCGGTAATCACAATATAGAGACCTAATTTTTTTACATTGCAAAAAGGCAATCCTCCTTATGTAGAATTCACTGATGTGACAGATGACATTAAACCATGACCACTTCTATATGTACTGCAGATGAGATTATGACAGGAAAGACATTTAAATGACATATACATTCAATCTTAAAATTTTTGAAAATTAAAGTTAGTGTGGGTTTGATAAGAAAATGTACTTGAAAATCTAGATGTTCTAAAAAAAAGGACCTATAAAATATTCATGAGAGAAAAAGTTAAACTAAATTAATTTAGTAGTTATCTTGACTCTTGTAGAGCAAAGCAGTTTTAGTACCCGGAGGCTTAAAATCCCCTTGTTGTAGACAGATGATAAATTCATTGTTTGACATGGTAAATAGGCCTACTCACTTGATAATTTTGAGGATTCTGTAGCTCTGACATTTGAGTTGTTACTGGAAAACCTTCTCTCCCGCACCTTTATACAAAGAGGGAAAAAGTCTGTTTGATATCAGGGAGGCCAAAATGGCCAAAAGAAGTGACTACAAAACAATTCACTTTGCATTTGTTTATGTGGCCTCACTAGAAGGAGCGTTTGTGTTCAGAAGCCTTGATGAAATATTTATTAGGGAATATTTTGAATGAGATGGCCAGAGGGACTGTGAATGGGAATGTTTGGGTACAAATATCTTTTTTTTAAATTTTATTTTTAAAACTTTTTAAAGATTTTATTTATTTGAGAGAGAGAAACAAGGGTGGGGAGAGGGTCAGAGGGGGAAGCAGACTCCCGCTGAGCAGGGAGCCCGGTGTGGATCATGACCTGAGTCGAAGGCAGATGCTTAACCAACTGAGCCACCCAGGCGCCCTGGAAACAAGTATCTTGATTTGTTAGCTCCGGTCCCATCTCTACATACCTTGCTCTAAAAAGGGATTGTCCTTTTTTTTTTTTAAAAAGATTTTATTTATTTACTTGACAGAGAGAGACACAGCGAGAGAGGGAACACAAGCAGGGGGAGTGGGAGAGGGAGAAGCAGGCTTCCCACCGAGCAGGGAGCCCAATGCAGGGCTCGATCCTAGGACCCTGGGATCATGACCTGAGCTGAAGGCAGATGCTTAACAACTGAGCCACCCAGGCGCCCCAAAAGGGATTGTCCTATCACCAGCTTGTGCCTATGGCCCTGGTCTGAGTTTAAACAAAGAGAAGTCACTTGTGTTTTTGTTTCTAGAATCTATTATTTTTTCCTTAGATTTGTAGAAATCAGGTGATTGCCTTCTAATAACCCTCTAGATATTACGTAGGTTGGTGTAGTTCAGATGGATAAGGGTAGGAAAAAAGTGTCAAGATCAAGATTTGAATCTGGGAGTGGACCTGGAATGATCGTTGAAGGATTAGGGTCTTTTTACCCACAAATCTTCCATGCTTAAGTTTCTCTGAAGTCTTATCTCTCTCTTATTTCTATGAATGTATACCTCAGCTAGTGGAAAGATTTTGCCATACTTTCTCTAGGTGGTTTCTGTTTCAGGAAATCATCCATAATTTCTTTCTTGTCTTTTTCAAGAGCTGGAGCTCAACATAGAACACAGTGGGTATTTAGTGGACAGCTTAACTTTCTCAAACTTTGAGTCTTTTAGTCAGGACTTTGAGCCCTTAGTTTCCTCTTACCATAAGAAAAAAAAATCAATTATGGATTACTGGTTGTCTGGAGGTGGGGCTGGGGTGGAAACAGTAATTCCAAGAGCACCAGGAAGCCACCTAAGGCTTTTAAAGCAATTCTGTGGCTTACCGTTTTATTAATAAATAAGATTACTCTGGTTGCTCCCTGGAGATGAGAAAGTCAGAATGTGTGTTGGAAAACCTGTTAAAGTATTTCAGTTGTCCAGGTGAGAGATGATGGTGGATAAGGATGACAGTAATGGAATAAAAAAATGAAAATATTTGAGAAGTGTTTTCTAGGTAAAACCACTAGGACATGATAGATTTGATGTAGTGTATAAGAGAGCATGAAATCAAAGATGGCACCTGGGTTTTTGATTTGAGCAACAGGATGGGTCGTGTGCCATTTATTGACATAAGTAATCCTGGGGAAGGAACAAATATAAAAAAAATGAAAACTTGAGTTTTACAGTATTAATTTTGACAAGCTTATAAAGTATGCAGTTGGATATGTGTCTGGAGCTGAGGGGAGAGAATTACTGTATTTTGATGGGTTGATATGTTTAATCCCATATAACTTTTTATTAGTTGTTTTGTGACTACAGGCATTTAATGAGGGAAAGTTCGCTCTTTAATTCAACCTTCTTTTACCTTTCTGCTCATATGAACAGCCTTAAAAACTGAAATCCTTCTCTGATTGGCATTGGTGCTCATGTTCCATTGACGATAGCAATATGTTTGTCGTCATGGTAAATGGGGTGTCAACCTGGTTATCTCGGATCAGAAGACTCCTTCATAGTTTAATCTCAGAGCTAAAAAAAGATTAATGGGAAATGTCATAGTGATACATCCCATGCTTAGAATCCAATAATTTCATTTTAATCAGTTGCACATTACTGGTAACACTGAATCATAACTTTGCTTTTCAAAGATACCATGACCTTGCACAGCTGTGTAGAGTGACTAGAAAAAGCTTGATATACTTAGTACCTTTTATTAACTATTGATATTTACTCTTTTCTTAAAGAGAGTATTAGTGCCTTTAATTTATGCACAAATTGTCACACAGTGCAAAAATAAAACAACTTTAAGAGATTGTCTGAAAATCAGTCAGTTTTGCACAGTCTAGTGAGTATATGTGAATGCTATCTTAAGCTGGAGGGATGTAAAAGAAACCTGACTTTTTTTTTTTTTAAAGATTTTATTTATTTATTTATTAGAGAGTGAGCGAGAGAGAAACAGCATGAGAGAGGAGAGGGTCAGAGGGAGAAGCAGACTCTCCACCGAGCAGGGAGCCCGAAGTGGGGCTCGATCCCAGGACCCTGGGATCATGACCTGAGCCGAAGGCAGTCGCTTAACCCACTGAGCCACCCAGGCGCCCCAGAAACCTGACTTTTACCACTTCATATTTTCTTCTCAAAATCCATTCTATATTTCAGGAGGTGGAATTTCATGTTGACAACTCAGTATGAAATCCTAATTCATTTTGGATAATTTGGAAATGAAACTGAAGAATACCATTTGCTAACAGATAATTTACACTGCAGGATTTATTTTGCATAATATACTTTTATGAGAATTTAGGAATTCAGAAGGGAAGATATCCGGCATCTTCTTCTGCATAATATATCATCTCTCAATATTTTCTTTAGTATGTTTTGAGTTCCTTAGGTTTGGGAGGGTTATTACTGTAAAAGTAATTTCAATATTATTCTCTTTGATAAAATACGAAGGAAAAAAAGAACAATCCATCTGTTGTCAGAACACATAATCATATGGTTCAGGTTAGAGAAACAAAAGGAGCTTGACTTTCAAGCAATTGGAAAGTATCTTAAAACTCAATTAGCCAAGCATTTGCATTTTTCAAACAGTTTTTGTTTGTTTTCAACAAGTGACACAATCTCACTACTATTTTGATATATGCTATTTAAAGTTCTGGCTCCTCTTTAACTGAATATAATTTATTTGGATGAGAATGGTTTCACAATTAGATAGAAACAAGAGGAATAGGAACAGTTTGGTAGAATTTGATTTATTTATTTATTTTAGAGAGAGAGGGAGAGATTGTGTGTGAACAGGAGGAGGGGCAGAGGGAGAGAAACTCAAGCAGACTCCCCACTGAGCACAGAGCCCAACACCAGAGATCTCACAACCCTGAGATCATGACCTGAGCCAAAATCAAGGGTTGGTTGCTTAACTGACTAAGCCACCCAGGTGCCCTTAGCTTGGTAGAATTTGAAAACTTCAACTTCAATTTCAAGACATGAAATTATTGTTTTTCCTTAACTATTTTTACTTGTCAATAACATTTTGATATATATTATTAATAACACCTTGTAATGGGAGAACATGATTCAACTGCTATGCAGAATCCTAGTAGGTAAAAATCTGGAGCTTTCTTGTGGTAGAAATGCCAAAAGTGGGGCGCCTGGGTGACTCAGGTGGTTAAGTGTCTGACTTCGGCTCAGGTAATGATCTCAGGATCCTGGGATAGAGCCCGGTGTTAGGGTATCTGCTCAGCAGGGAGTCTGCTTGTCCCTCTTCCTCTCCCGCTGCTCGCTCTTTCTCTCTCTCAAATAAATAATAAAATCTTAAAAAAAATGTCAAAAGTAAGGTCTCTGCATCTAAAACGTATGGTGGATTTTTGTATTTTGTCTGGCCTTGGAGTTCTGGCTTTTCATTAATGTGAAATTACCAACATTGATTTTTGAGCATATTGGTGGAGACTGAAAGAAGATGATGTCACTTAAACAGAGTCCAGTTTATTCCCTGAAAGGCAGTGCTAAAGTGCTCTAGGTTCAACAACAGGAAGAACTGTGTTTGAAACCTATATTTTCCACATATGAGCTATGATGTTGGCAAGTTATTTAACCCTTTGAGCCTCAGTTTCCTTGTCTGTAAAGCAACACATATTTTATAAAGATGAAATAAAACGGCACCTGAAATAGTGCAAACACCTAAGAAATATTTAATAATAATGAGGGTAATTATTTTTATTAAGTCCCTAGCTTGCCCACCCTTGTTATTGATTTTTCTCTAACCCCAGCTAAATCATTATAAAGAGTTTATATTCAGGAGAAAACTCATATTTTGTTGAGCTGAAGGTAGTATATTTCAGCCAGGCTAACGGACTCATTGCAAGAGTTTTTTTATAAAGTATTTTAAAATTGAATTCATAAGATTATAGACTGATAAGGGCTTGTTGAACATGTGGTCCAAATACTTACATATAACTAAAGAATTTGAGTTGAAGCTTTCTCAAAGTCCCATAGCTACTTAAAAGCAGAGCTATTATTACTACACAGGCTTTCCGATTCCCAGTCAAGTGTTCATTTGTTATTACACACTGCTTCATAAAGTCTGAGATGACTTGAGAAGTAGGTTAACACAGGATTGTGTGAATGCTGAGTTTGACCTGCTTCACAAATTCAGGTTGCAAATAATGTCATCCACAGGAAACCTAGTTCCAGTACTCATTCACCAGATTAACATAAGTCTAATAATTTGCTCTTAGGGCTCCCTCCCACCCCCCTTGATCTATCCAAGAACCCCAGGAGCTTGTGAAGTATGAAAGAGGGGGGATTCTGTTGACTCCCATATCTGAGCAGATGGGAGAGAACCTACAGTTTCACCGGTCAAACTTGTCCTTGCTTCCTGCTGCCGAATAGCGCTTATGGGGACAGTAGAACGTAATATGGTATAAAAGGTGCTGCTTATCCTCTGCTGGTCCAGAATCTCCCAGGGAGGATCATTTTAGACCATGAGTCTTTAAGAGAGTGCTCTCCCATTCTCTTGGTTCTGAGTTAGGTTCCAAGGAATGCTAGTTTATGATCCAAAGAAGTCAGTTCTTCAGGTCAGATGCTGGTTTTCCTCACACGGTCATTCTCCACAATGCCAACTCCTCCCAGTACATAGCTGTGGTTTTTTCTTTTCCTCTCTGGGATCCACACAGCAGAAGTCCAACATTTTCTCTTTTAGTCCCAGAAACAAGAGAGTTTATATTTGTGAGACAACAGCGCTCTCCATTCATGCTTCAGTTGCTAGTTCCTCCATTATCTCCTAGTGGCTCTGCATGATTTCATCTTTGGGGAAGGGACCGATTCCAGAGACACACCCTCCTCTGGAAATGAAGGTGAATTCTGGCACTTCTTCTGAAAGTAGGGAAAAAGTGAATGATGCTGAACTGGGCACATAGAAGTCCTTTTATCAACATTTTTTGAATGATTACATAAAAACAATGTGAAGTCTGTATTAGGGTATCCAAGTGATATGCCTATAAAATCTGAAATTTCATTGTATTCCTTAGATATATTTATAATTTCAAGGAGATTTTTTTTTTTTTTTTTGGTCTCCAGGCTTTGGTTTTTCTCCAGTTAATCTCTGTGTGGGAGACTTGCCAATGAATTAGCAGTATGATCCTTTTCTAAACTGAAATTCTAACTGTATAATCTTTATTCTAAACATAATATGTATGTGTGTTTATATACATACATATATGTATGTGTTTATATATTTTTTCCTATAAATATAGTTACACTATCTGGATTTAGTAATGTTTTAGAGGATTTGGGTTTTTTTTTTTTTTAATTTTTTTTTATTCTTATGTTAATCCCCATACATTACATCATTAGTTTTAGATGAAGTGTTCCATGATTCATTGTTTGTGCATAACACCCAGTGCTCCATGCAGAATGTGCCCTCCTCAATACCCACCACCAGGCTAACCCATTCTCCCACCCCCCTCCCCTCTAGAACCCTGTTTGTTTTTCAGAGTCCATTGTCTCTCATGGTTCGTCTACCCCTCCGATTTCCCCCGCTTCATTCTTCCCCTCCCGCTACCTTCTTCTTCTTCTTTTTTTTTCCTTAACATATATTGCATTATTTGTTTCAGAGGTACAGATCTGAGATTCAACAGTCTTGCACAATTCACAGCGCTTACCAGAGCACATACCCTCCCCAGTGTCTATCACCCAGTCACCGCATCCCTCCCACCCCACCCCCCACTCCAGCAATCCTCAGTTTGTTTCCTGAGATTAAGAATTCCTCATATCAGTATGGTCATATGATACATGTCTTTCTCTGTTTGACTTATTTCACTCAGCATAATACCCTCCAGTTCCATCCACGTCGTTGCAAATGGCAAGATCTCATTCCTTTTGATGGCTGCATAATATTCCATTGTATATATATACCACTTCTTCTTTATCCATTCATCTGTCGATGGACATCTTGGCTCTTTCCACAGTTTGGCTATTGTGGACATTGCTGCTATAAACATCGGGGTGCACGTACCCCTTCGGATCCCTACTTTTGTATCTTTGGGGTAAATACCCAGTAGTGCAATTGCTGGATCATATGGTAGCTCTATTTTCAACTTTTTGAGGAACCTCCATACTGTTTTCCAGAGTGGCTGCACCAGCTTGCATTCCCACCAACAGTGTAGGAGGGTTCCCCTTTCTCTGCATCCCCGCCAACATCTGTCGTTTCCTGACTTGGTAATTTTAGCCATTCTGACTGGTGTGAGGTGATATCTCATTGAGGTTTTGATTTGGATTTCCCTGATGCCGAGCGATATTGAGCACTTTTTCATGTGTCTGTTGGCCATTTGGATGTCGTCTTTGGAAAAATGTCTGTTCATGTCTTCTGCCCATTTCTTGATTGGATTCTTTGTTCTTTGGGTGTTGAGTTTGATGAGTTCTTTATAGATTTTGGATACTAGCCCTTTATCTGATATGTCATTTGCAAATATCTTCTCCCATTCTGTTGGTTGTCTTTTGGTTTTGTTGACTGTTTGCTTTGCTTTGCAAAAGCTTTTTATCTTGATGAAGTCCCAATAGTTCATTTTTGCCCTTGCTTCCCTTGCCTTTGGCGATGTTTCTAGGAAGAAGTTGCTTCGGCTGAGGTTGAAGAGGTTGCTGCCCGTGTTCTCCTTTAGGATTTTGATGGACTCCTGTCTCACATTGAGGTCTTTCAACCATTTTGAGTCTGTTTTTGTGTGTGGTGTAAGGAAATGGTCCAGTTTCATTCTTCTGCATGTGGCTATCCAATTTTCCCAACACCATTTGTTGAAGAGACTGTCTTTTTTCCATTGGACATTCTTTCCTGCTTGTCAAAGATGAGTTGACCATAGAGTTGAGGGTCCATTTCTGGACTCTCTATTCTGTTCCATTGATCTATGTGTCTGTTTTTGTGCCAGTACCATGCTGTCTTGATGATGACAGCTTTGTAATAGAGCTGGAAGTCCGGAATTGTGATGCCGCCAGCTTTGCTTTTCTTTTTCAACATTCCTCTGGCTATGCGGGGTCTTTTCTGGTTCCATACAAATTTTAGGATTATTTGTTCCATTTCTTTGAAAAAAGTGGATGGTATTTTGATGGGGATTGCATTGAATGTGTAGATTGCTCTAGGTAGCATTGACATCTTCACAATATTTGTTCTTCCGATCCATGAGCATGGAACGTTTTTCCATTTCTTTGTGTCTTCCTCAATTTCTTTCATGAGTATTTTATAGTTTTCTGAGTACAGATCCTTTGTCTCTTTGGTTAGATTTATTCCTAGGTATCTTATGGTTTTGGATGCAATTGTAAATGGGATCGCCTCCTTAATTTCTCTTTCTTCTGTCTTGTTGTTGGTGTATAGGAATGCCACTGACTTCTGTGCATTGATTTTATATCCTGCCACTTTACTGAATTCCTGTATGAGTTCTAGCAGTTTTGGGGTGGAGTCTTTTGGGTTTTCCACATAAAGTATCATATCATCTGCAAAGAGTGAGAGTTTGACTTCTTCTTTGCCAATTTGGATGCCTTTGATTTCTTTTTGTTGTCTGATTGCTGTGGCTAGGACTTCCAATACTATGTTGAATAGCAGTGGTGATAGTGGACATCCCTGCCGCGTTCCTGACCTTAGGGGGAAAGCTCTCAGTTTTTCCCCATTGAGAATGATATTTGCTGTAGGTTTTTCATAGATGGCTTTTATGATATTGAGGTATGTACCCTCTATCCCTATACTCTGAAGAGTTTTCATCAAGAAAGAATGCTGTACTTTGTCAAATGCTTTTTCTGCATCTATTGAGAGGATCATATGATTCTTGTTCTTTCTTTTGTTAATGTATTGTATCACATTGATTGATTTGCGGATGTTGAACCAACCTTGCAGCCCAGGGATAAATCCCACTTGGTCGTGGTGAATAATCCTTTTAATGTACTGTTGGATCCTATTGGCTAGTATTTTGGTGAGAATTTTTGCATCCATGTTCATCAGGGATATTGGTCTGTAATTCTCCTTTTTGATGGGGTCTTTGTCTGGTTTTGGGATCAAGGTAATGCTGGCCTCATAAAATGAGTTTGGAAGTTTTCCTTCCATTTCTATTTTTTGGAACAGTTTCAGAAGAATAGGTATTAATTCTTCTTGAAATGTTTGGTAGAATTCCCCTGGGAAGCCATCTGGCCCTGGGCTTTTGTTTTTTGGGAGATTTTTGATGACTGCTTCAATTTCCTTAGTGGTTATAGGTCTGTTCAGGTTTTCTATTTCATCCTGGTTCAGTTTTGGTAGTTGATACATCTCTAGGAATGCATCCATTTCTTCCAGGTTATCTAATTTGCTGGCATAGAGTTGCTCATAATATGTTCTTATAATTGTATTTCTTTGGTGTTGGTTGTGATCTCTCCTCTTTCATTCATGATTTTTTTTAGAGGATTTGAGTTTTTGTAATGTTTTTATTTTGGCCACATTCATAAAAATATAAATACAAACATAAAATAAATCTATGAATCTACCCATTATCCAGCTGCAGCTTTAAAACATGCTGTACTTGATAAGCTTCCAGATTTGTTTTAATGGCAGAGTTTCATATCTGTGTAGCCAATCTGGATCATAAAGCAATTCCTGTTCGAAGTATTTGGCCCATAAAGGGAATACAGTGAATGGTTGTGGGTCACACTTAGTCACATCATTTCATTCTCTTGTCAGACAAGTTTGAGAATTGCCTGGAGGAACTGTTATAGTCTCTCTGGACCTGTGCTTTCCTAGAAAAGAATGTGGCTATTTAAGAGACTTATTCCAAGCAGAAGGCTACATAAATGGAGAATTACTGTTGTTATTACAATTTTTATTTAGTTTGTGTCTGGAGCTGGTATTGGAGGTGAGATGCGGGTGCTAATTTTCTCCTAATAGATGGAGATTAGCCCTGAGTATTCACACGGATCTTTCTTAACCAAAGGTGCCTTGACAGAGTTGACAAGTATTTGCTCGGGGTCAGTTTGAAGCTCAGAAACTCACAAACAAATGTGATTCTCTAAAAGTCAGAAGCAAATTTCTGTAAAACCAGGCCAAAATTCCAAACTTGTAACATCAGCCTTTGGTGTAAGGGTTTGGTCCAGACCTTTGGATTCTCTTTAGTTAAATTTTAAGTGCTCAGGAAAGTTTTCTTGTAAATATATTCCATAATTTGTTTTCAAAATGTATTTTTAACAATACCCTAGACATTTCAGGAGTACCCTAATTTTGAAAAAAAGTTGGGGGTGAAACAGAATAATGTTTTAGAGAGCTACTTAGGATTCTACAAATGTAATTTTGAAGTATTATTTTAAAAAGAAGAAATTAAGAAAACACCAATTTCATCTTCCAAGATCTGGGCTGGGAAATGAAGTGAAGGCCCAGTTGTAGCCCCAGCCATTTATCTTACTCTGGTTCCTTGTGGGCATGTCTTTGTGTGCTGGTTCCAAGATTTACGAATGGGATGTGAGGGAAAATGAGGAAGAGGAAGCTTCTCATGGGTCTCCAGTTCAGCATTTTATCAGAGTTCTGCATTGATTAATTGGGTCCTGTTTACAATCATTACCCAAGTAGTATTTTGGTTCTCATTCTGCTATCATGTTCATAATTCCTTTGGGAGCACTCTTCTGGGAAGGTTGTACTTTGACTTTAGGACAGGATTCAGGGATTTATGAGTCCTTAGACTTTTCTTTAATATTAAATCTCACTCTTAATCATTAATATTAATTTATTTTCTGTTCATCCATCTCTTATCACCTCCATATATGGCTCTCCCTAAGATCCCCCTTTCCCCCCATAACTTTAGTGTACTCTTTCAAATTGGAATTTCTTCTATCTTCAAACATGTGAAAGTTTCCCTACTTTGAAAAAACAACAATAACCCAGTTTCCTTCATTTAAGCTTGATGTCTTTTTCTCTCCACTCTTTTTTGTCCTTTAGCCATATTTCTGAGACAGGAGTTCGCTAATGATGACTCTCCTTACCGCTGGCTTTATCCATATTAAGCCCCATGATCTGGTTATCACTCAATTGAATCCTAACAAACCGATTTGTGATTCAATTTGTCTGATGTAGTACAGGGAGAAGAGTATAAGAAGCAGAAATAGAGGATGTCCTATGAGGCAGCTCAAAGCTGAGCAGCTAATGACGGCAGACTTTACATCCTTGGAACTTCAGTATTCAATATGGTGGCCAGTAGCCTCATGTGGCTCTCCTATCTTATGAAAGACTAATGTAACTAAAGAAATGTATTTTAAATTTTAATTTAAATGCAGCGTTAAAAACTGATACTTAAGTTTCCAATATCTGAATTATGTCTGGGAACAACTTGGGTATGTCAATTTCTATTTTTTCAGCTCTACATTTTATGAAATCTGTATAGATCAAGTATTTCTGATAAATTTAGCATCCAAATTGGGATGTGCTGTAAGCGTAAAATATGTGTCAGGTTTCAAAAACTTAATATTTAAAAAGAAAGTATAAAATATATCATTAATATTTTCCAAAAAACTTTCATTACATGTTGAAATAGTAATATTTTATGATAAATTGGGTTAAGTAAAATATATTATTAAATTAATTTTACCTTTTTTTACTCTTCTAATGCAACTGCTAGAAAATTTAAGATGACATGTGGGACTTGCATTATGTTTCTATTGGACATTGTTTCTTTGGAAACACAGAAGGGACTGACCTCTAAGTTTTGGGCTGGGCTGCAGTTGCAAAGTAGCTACTAATGAATGGGAGAGTCAAGAGTCTGTCTCAGTGATAGGAAGTTTATTTAAAATACCTGGTGGGGCAGGGATTAAACAGGAATGCCAGGTGAGAAGGAAAAGTCTAGGACTATGCTGCAGGCCCAGATCCCACTGAGGAGAAGGAGGGCTATACCGGGGTGGGGGGGGGGGCGGCGGTCAGGGGGGTCAGACGCATGGCACAATGTAGCAGCTGCAATGAGTACATGCTTTGAGCTGTGAAGTAAATGGGTTATCTGGGAATTGTAAGTTTTGTGAACAAAGTACAACGTGAGCAGTTGTGACAAACCACAGGGGATTCCTTCTCTCTTATTATTTTTTTTAACGAAGGCAAAAACCTCAAGAGGCTGAGCCAGAAATAACTAGTATGAACTTAATCTGCCCCCTCACTGGTGGCCTAGGACAATATCTGTTGTAGTCCTAGGTCAAAAGTAATTTTAGGGGCATGTTCTGATGTTTTGGCATCGGAAACTCATTCTCCCTCAAGAGAAGGTCTAAAACTCTTAGTTACTTTTTTTCTGTATATTTAGCTTTGACTTGACAATTCATTAGGAATTTTCACATCTGTATTACCTGCTGTGAACATTTTGTTGTTAGATATTGAAAAATCTGACACAAATAGATGGGGTAAAACTCACCTAGAGGGGGGATACCTGTGAAACTACAGATGCCCTCCACATACTTTATCCTAGAGCGGGTATATAACTGGTTCTATGGAGCAAAACTGGGAGATTCAAATTTCTTTTTTTTTTTATTAATTTATTTTTTAAATTTTATTTTATTATGTTAGTCACCATACAATGCATCATTTGTTTTTGATGTAGAGATTCAAATTTCTGTCCTGCTTTCTATTGTACTCCAAATAACACCTCAGTGGGGATTTACAAAGATCAATTCCAGGATTAAGAGGTGCTGGTTACATGACTAGTCCCATGATCAAGGGTTTTACTTGAGAATCAGAACGATTCCATCCATTTCAAATATCTAGAACCTTCCTGGTTCTTTGCCAGCTACAGCCTTTTTCTTATAAGAAGGGAGTAAACTTTTAATAAACGCATCCTAGCCTCTGGAATCTGAGGCCTGGCTTTGCTCCTAACTAGATCCAGCATGATTTTAAGCACACCATTTAAGTATGTTGCTCTTCAATTTCTTCATGTGTAAAATACAGGTAATATTAGTATCTATGTCATCAGGCTTGCTAAGGATTAATGAAATTAAGTGTGCAAACTTTTTATCGCAGTGCTTGGCATATAGTAAGAGCTCAGGAAATGTAAAACGTTTTGCATTATCTTTTAAACATCCTTTTGGATAATTTGCATTTTATTTCTTTAATCTTTATAACCATTTGGTGAGGAAAGGATTCTGATCCCCCTTATGTGCATGAGAAAACAGAGCTTCCAAAAGAGAAACTCAAATGTCCGAGATTGCCACATTCTTGAAAGTATGCTCAAACAGGCTAAGTAGTTGAGAGCACAGACTGAATTCTGGTGCTCTGTGATGGGAGCAGCGACAGGGCCTCTGTCTGCCTCCATTTCCACATCTGTAAAAATAGAGCATAACTGTAGCTACCTCATAAAATTTTTAAGAAGTTAAACTAACTTCTCATTTATGAACACTTAGAACAGTGCCTAGAACATACTAAATGCTAATATGGTCTGTTATTAAAATATTGTTTTGTTTTTATCTCTGGCTTGAAAATGAGTAAAATTGTCTAGGTTCTTGCTTCAATATTTTCTTCAATTTTTAGGTAAGAAAATGTTAAGTGCTTTGGAAACAAAGCATCCCTCCATCATTCTGCCTTAACTCAAACCTGGTTAAAGCCACTTTTATGCACTCTTTTATAATGATACAGGTGAACAATAGTAACTTTATTTTTTGGTCCTCAAGCAGTGACAGCCTTTTGTAGACCATTGTAAATCTGGGATCATGCCTCTTTCATATTTCTCCCGCAAAACGTCAGCATCCCCCTGTGGCTGGAATTCTTACTCCATATGACTGACATCTAACACATGTTCTGCTGCCAGATGTCCTCTTTTCCTTTGGCTGGGCATCTGGGTTTGGCACCAGTTTTCATTTCACTTGGGAGATGTGGTGTCAATCAAGACTGTATTATTGGGTAAGATAAGGGGGCAGAGAACACATTTTAGAAGCCATTTCACAGAGCTTTTGGGATTGTACCTGAGCTGGGAGATTTAGCAGAGAGATCTCAGGCTTTCCTTTGCTATGTGCTGTGCCTGTGTGATGTGTTGCATGGAGGGTTGGTTTTTTTTTTTTTTTGCCTTTTAAATTATGACCTTTCTGAAGGCCAAAGCCTTGTCTGTATATTCAGCTAGATATGTCATAGAGAGGGCACCAAAATGATCAATATATATATATAAATTCTATACTGTACCTATTTTGAGAGAATTCCTCGCAGACTAAGAGCATCCTAATATTTGATGCTTGTGTTTCTAGCATTCCTTTAATAGAGGGCACTGAAAACAAACAAACAGGATTTATGCTCAAATAATTAGGAGGAAATTGAACTTTCAACACCTGAACTTTTCAACCACTGATTAAAAAAAAAAGATAAAAAAAAAAAGGCAGTTCTCAGACTTTCTGTATTTTCCAATGAACTTACCAAAATTCTGCTTTACGGGACACATTGCTATCTATAGCAGGGAGGGGCTGACACACTACATCCTACGAGCCAAAATTGACCTGCTGCACCACTACCACCCTCCTTTAAATTTGTTTTGCAAATAAGGTTTAATTGGAGCACTGTGATATTTTTTTAGGGATTGTCTGTGGTTCTTTCATATTACACTGGCAGAGTTGAGTTGCCACAGAGACGTATGGCTTACAAAGCCAAAAATATTTATCTGGACCTTTACATCTTGTCAGTTCTGTCCTTGATTACATGTAAACAAGTGAGTATGGCAGTTTTCCAATAAAATTTTATTTACAAGCAGGCCAGATTTGGCCAATCCTTGATAAATTGGAAAAAGAAGGTGCTTTAGAGTCAGATATACCAACGGTGTGACCTGGGAAGCAATACTTCACCTTTCTGAACCTCAGTTTGCACAGCCTGATGCTTGTCTCACATGATTGTTAAAAGGATAAAATAGGAAAATGTATGATTAGAAACTAGCATGTATGAGATCCTCTCTAAATGTTTGTTAGCGCCTTTTCATTTAACACCTCATGCTTACAGGCTATCAGGAATTTACAGTTAAAATGTAGGAAAATATCACCTCTACCAAACACCAGGGGAGGTGTTTGTCTCAGAAAACAGGGACAGAGAAAAGATTTAAATTTTTAAAAAACTTGTTCAGTTTCATTTAAGGACTTTAGTTTGGCTTGTATGAATATATATTAAAAAGGAGAACGATATTTACAAATCTGTATCATATTGATATCCCAAACTTCTAATTTAACACTAAATTTTGAAAAATACACTGTTTTAGATACATTTCATACTCTTAAATACTCAAGAACTTAATGTAGTTTTACAATGTCTTTGATGTTTCTCAATGTTCAGAAATATCTCTGCCATATCATTAAACCAACTATTCCTCGCAGTCACTTTTAAAAATGAAGCATCCAGGACTAAAAGCTAGAAAAGCATCTGTATGCATGTTTCAAATCAGTGAAAAATGAAAGTGTTATAAGCAAATGAAGCCCTTGGGCCCTTGCAGGAATGTTGATCCTGAGCATCATCCATCACCAAACTCTGAATGTGGGATTGTGGGATATTCTTGCTATACCAGGCTTAAGAAAAAAAAAAAAGTCCCTTGCTTCTATTTCTAATCTGTTTTCTCCTCTAAATATAGTACAGTTTGCTTCCTTTACCTCCATAAAATCAAAAGCTTCTGGTATAAAAATAAAACCTACAGTGGAGCGTCACAAAACAGATGGGAACTTCTGAGACAGACTCCTGCTTCTGGGTTGGCTGAGATCCTCATCAAGTTGTGTAAACTCGCACAAGAAACCTAACTTCTCTGGTCTTCTGTTTCCTTCCTGTTTAGTGGGAATAAAATGCACACTAATCACGTGACTGTAAATATTAATGGCATAATGAATATAAATGGCTACATGGTGGTTACTAGATCCTCGGTAAGCTTACTTCTTCCCCAGTGTTCATATTATTTTAGAATGAAAGATACAGAGCTGTGAATCTCCTGAGTACACGATGGTGTGCCAGGGGGCAACTGAAGCCTCCAGTCAGACAATGGACATTCTCAGTGTATCAATTTTACTCAATATTTTAATTAGAAAGTTTGCAAACACAATTTAGGAGAAATTTAAAGCACTTTGCCATGGAAACAAATAGTCTTCACTTGGAAGAACGTGTGATATGAATGGGAACTAGAAAGATCATGTTTAAACTCCAAGGAAATAAAATGGCTTGTTTTGACTGAGGAGCAGATTCCTCTCTATTTTTGGGGTCCATCAGTGGAAATGATATGTGAAACTCCAGGAGAAAGAATATGAGATTTGTAGTTTGAAGAGAAGTTTGAGCTCCAGCTCTACCGGCTGCTTTTTTTTAAGATACTGAATAAAATACTTCATCTCTTTGACTCTCCATTTCTGTATCTATAAAACAGGAATCCTACACATCTAAGAAATGGCTTGAGGATAAATAAGATTATGTGAAATCTCTTATTTGTGAAATTTTTGTTTTACGAAACAGTCTAAAGATGTAAGTTTTTATGCTATTAGCTGGTGAATCCTCCATTTTACTGGTATTCTGCACACAAGAGAAACCTTTTTTCTTTGAGGAGGCTCTCCTCTCCTTAAAGTCATATGTTCTAACCTTATTTTAAACATCTAAAGTTTTTTTTTTTTTTTAGCTGAGTATGGATCAAATTAAACCTCTCTCTCTTTAAAATTAATTTGAAAGAGCGCGCAAGTGCGTGCATGTGCAGGAGCTGAGGGAGGGGCAGAGGAAAAGAATCTCAAGCAGACTCCCTGCTGAGCTGAGAGCCCAACCAGGGCTCATCTCACCATTCTGAGGGCATGACTTGAGCCAATATCAAGAGTTGGACACTTAACCGACTTTGCCACCCAGGTGCTCCAAATTAAACCTCTCTTTATCTTCCTATTTGTAAAATGAAGAAAATAGGAATTCGCTCAATAATGTTCTGAGAATTAAATGCACAAAATGCATATGAGATTATCCTGCAGGGGGCTTAAAGATTGGGCTCTCAAAACTAAATTCTTTCCCTGGCCTCCCTTTTTCGATCCTTGTCACTTGCAAGTTTTTTCAAACTTGAAGAAAAAATTCTGAAGCCTGAATTCTGTTATAATGGATTTTGGCTATAGCCCTAGAAACTTGTTTCTGAGTGACATGGCCTTAAAAGAAATCCTCTTGTTCAGAATTGTATATTCACCAATTACTTTGGAGAATTTTCTCTCATTAGTTCTTTAAAGAGAATGCAGAATAATGGATTGTAGGAAAACACTGAACAATTCAATACAAACCCTTCATCATGCTAAGAAATAAATTATTTTTCTCTGGTCAGCTTACACCATGCCTGTTTATAAAGGCATTAGTTTTGTGGTTTTTTTTTTAAACACGTGTCAAATTTTTAGTAGTCCTCATATCCAGCATTTTCAAATTACCAAATAAATAATAAATAAAAATATCTTCATTTGTTCTTTAATTCACATTACATTATGACTAAAGTTTAAATTTGTAAAGAGCACCTGCTAACTAACTTTTGCCAGACCCAGCTGGATTATAAACTTTAGAGTTTTGTATCAGGTGCACACGTCAACTGAAGATGATTGGCAATAGCTTCCACTACGCATACTTATAGAAATGGCTCTTTTTCTCTTTAGGCTAAAGCGTGTTGAATACTTAGTAGATACTAGATACTAAGTACATTTCTTGTATTTTGTTTATGGGAGTCTTCACAATCATCACTGAATAGATATAGTTGTATTTTCTTTACAGGTTTGCCAAAAGAAATGGAGCTTCTGGACAGATGTTAAGAAAATAAAACTTAAAGGGGCTCCTGGGTGGCTCAGTTGGTTAAGTGTCTGCCTTTGGCTCAGGTCATGATCCCAGGGTCCTGGGATTGAGCCTGGCATTGGGCTCCCTGCTCCACGGGGAGCCTCCTTCAAGCCCGATTCTTATTTTCCCTCTACTCTTCCCCTTGCTTGTGCTCTCGTTCAAATAAATAAATAAAATCTTAAAAAAAAAAAAAAGGTCACTCAGATAATAAGTTATGTCTCTCAGTTAAAGTGGGTGACTGTAATTTGCTCTGTTCTCAGCCCTTCTTTTGATTAAATTCTTTAATAGCTTCCATTACATTCCCCTCTCCTCCATAATTCTTAGAATTGAAAAAACAGAAAATTGGCCTCAATTCCACCCACTTTCCAAAATAGCATGGCATTCCAATGTAAGACATCAGACTGAGTTTTAGGATTTTGTAGGAGAAAGCACATCTCTTTTGTCCATATTAGAGTGAAGGGTGGGAGCTGTGCCACCCATATCTTCTACTGTGTACATTTAAATCCCATCAAAAAGAAGTTGATCACACTCCAGGTGCTAAAATCTGAAAGAAACACTTTCCAACGAGGCCCATGGCCTTCTGGTCTTTAGTGTCTCCAGCTCTGCCACCTTAAAAAAAAAAAAAAAAACACTAAGGCTTTCTCCTATATACTCTGAATTACTACCAATTTTACCTTTCTCTTATAAACTCTGAATTACTACTTCCTATACACTAGGTTTAGTGAGGCATATTACCAGAGTAAAATCCATCTCTTTTGGTGTACAGATCAATGAGTTTTCACAAACATGTACAAGTTACACAGTTATGTAGCAATCACCACAATCAAGATTTAGAATTTTCCCATTAGTACCCAAAGTTTGTTGTGTTCTTTTATAGTCAGTCTCTGTCTCTAGTCCTACCTCATGGAAACTATTGATCCAATTTCTGTCCCTAAGAATTTGGTCTTTTGCAAAATGTTAAATAAACGAAATCAGACGATATGTAGTCTTTTGTGTCTGACTTCTTTCATTTGGCAAAATCCTTTTGAAATTTATTTAAGTGAAATATATCAGGAGTCCTTTTCTTTTTATTGCAGTCGTATTCCATTGTAGCGATGTAAAACTTTTCGTTCATTAGTTGAAGGCCTAGCTGGATTATTAATTTATTATAGAGTGTGGTTAACTCTATAAAATATGTTGAACAGTTTTCTAAAGTGATGGTAACTTTTTGCTTTCCCACAAGAAATAATTGAAAACTCCAGTTGGTTCTTCTCATTAGTACCTGATACTGCCAGTTTTTTGTTTTTGTTTTTGTTTTTAGCCATTCTCATAAGTAGATAGTGATAATGCATTGTGGTTTAAGTTTGTGTTCCCATACTTGGAATACCTTTTCATGTGGTTATTTGCTGCTTTGATGCAATGTGTGTCAAATCTTTTGCCATTTATTTATTTATTTATTATTGAGTTGTGAGAGTTCTTTACATATTCTGGATAAACATTCTTTATCAGAGACATCTCTTGAAAATATTTTCTTCCAGTCTATAGATTTGTTTTTTCTTTTCCTTCACAGTGTCTTTCAAAGAGCAGAAGTTCTTTATTTTGATGATGTTCCCAATACTGGGATTGCACTGAATCTATAGATCAATTGGGGAATATTGATACCTTAACAGTATTTGCTGTTCAGATTCATAAAATTTGTATATCACTTCATTTATTTAGATTTTCCTTTAATTGCCTTTATAAGTGCTTTGTAATTTTCAGTATATAAATCTTGTATGTATTTGTTTGATTTATCCTTAAGCATTTCTTTTTTGATCATATTATAAATTGTTATCGGTTTTAAATTTCAATTTCTGATTGTTCTTTGAAGTATATAGCCATACATTAAATGTTTATATATATCCTGCTAAACTTACTTAATGAGTTTTAATAACTTTTCTTGTAGAGTCTTTGAGATTTTTCTACCTAAACATCATGCTATCTGTAAATAAAGACAGTTTTCATTCTTCTTTTTCATCTAAATGCTTCGTCTTTTTCTTGCCATATTACACTAGCTAGGACCTTGGTATGAGATTGAATAGAAGTAAGATTGGACATCTTTGACTTATTCTTGATCTAATCAGGGAAATGCTCCAATCTTTCACCATTAAGTATAAAGTTAGCTGTAGATTTTGTGTAATGCCTTTTATTAGGAAGAGTAAGTTCCTTTCTGATCCTACCTTACTGAGCATTTCTGTCACGATGGATATTGAATTTTGCTGACTAATTTTCTCCAACTATTGAGATGGTCAAATGATTGGTTTTTTTTATATTATGTTGGGGTGAATGACACTAATTTTCCAATGTTGAGCCCTACTCAGTCATGATGTATTATGCTTTTTATAAATTGTGCTATTTGATTTATTAATCTTTTATGGATTTTATGTATCTTTGTCTTTGAAGGATATTGGTTTGTGGTTACCCTTCCTTGTGAGATCTTGGTTTATTTTTAGGGTTGGAGTAATGTTAGCCTTACAAATTGAGTTTAGGAGGTGTTTTATACTTAATACTAGAAAAATTAAGATAGAATTCACCCAATGGCTTGAGTTTCCTTTCCTCATTTTGTTTGGTTGATTATTATTTTTACTACCTTTCTGTCATGATCTAAATTATAAGCCAAAAGGGGAAATAGAAGATAAGAACGAAGAGGTCTTTGCAAGATAATCCATAATTTGGCAAAATAAATATCTTCAAACTAGTGTTGTAGTACCAGAAGAAAAAAGAAATAGAGTTTAATCCTCAGCATTAAAGAAGTGAAGATGCTTTTTAAATTTGTTTGGTTCTCAGTTATAATTGTCACAGTTCAGGAAGGCTCAATCTTAGAAGTAATTTGGGGGCTTGTCTATGACCTAATATCAGAAAATCCTTTGAAATATTATGACAATATTGCCTTAAAATTTTAGGGAAAAATTTAATCTAGCCCTTGAGAAATGAATTCTTTTTCAGGGACTTCTAAGTTAGTAGCATTTCATTGTCCCCAGTGGGGAAGGAAGAATTTCTGTAATCCTATGAGGAAGACTTGGCATGCCACAATGGCCATTCATGTGTAAGGATAACTTGGAAATTGTTGCCGGGTACTCACAAGTGATATGAAAACAAAACCAAGTTCGTGTCCCAGAATGTTGTGGAGAATGGTACGATGCTATATAGGGTAGCTGGGGAAGGCCTCTCTGATAAAGTGATGCTTGTACAGAGATTTAGAATTGGGAAGGGGGAAGCATTTGGATATTTGGAAGAAAGGCATTCCAGGCAGAGAGATTAGCAAGTGCAAAGACTCTAAGGCAGTAGTAGCATTCTTGGTTTGTTCGAGGAGCATGATAGACAGCAGGGCTGGAGCGAAAGAAGTGAGGAGGAGGTCAGAGAGATACTGGGGCCAGATCATGTAAGGCCTTGTAGGCCAGAGTAAGGACTTGGAATTTTACTCTGAGATTAGAAGACTTTGAAGACCTTTAAGCAAAAGAGTACATGACATGACTTATGTTCTTAAAGGGATCGACGTGTCTGCTGTTGAAAGATAGATTAGCAGGCAAAGGCGGAAACAGGGAGATAAGTTAGCAGGCTATTCCAGTAGTCCAGACTAGATACAGTGGTGGGGTAGGCCTGGAAAGAAGTGACAAAAAACGTTTGGCCTCTGGGCTTATTCACAAAGAAGAGCCAACACGATTCACAGGTGATTTGCCATGGGGTGAGAGAGGAGGAGGAGTCAAAGATGACTAAGGTTTTGGACTGATAAACTAGAAAAGAATTACCAATTACTGAAATGGGAATGACTGAGGCAGAAACAGGTTTCTGGTTGTTGGGGGGGGGGCATCATGAGTTTGGCTTGGATATGTTAAGATTGAGATGCTTATTGGACATGTTGGGCTGTTCACGGGTATGAAAAGTGAGGGTCAAGTTGGACTGAATGTATGATTTTGGAGTCAACATCCTTTAGAAGGAACAGAGGAGGGAGGGAAGAAATTAGGCATAAATCTTAGTAAGAGTCCAAATTGTCCTTCATTCATTCCTTGGGCTATGAAATTCCAGTTGTGGCTGAAAATGCCTGGTGAACATGAATGAGGTGAGGCTGACATAACCCCGATGATAGTCTTCGTTTCTCCTCCCAGAGCTTAGTTTCCTGTGTGGATTAGCAAAGTCATTTCATGACTTTGGGCTTATTTTCAGCCTGCAATACAGACGCGTCTGGGAGTTGTTGTGAATCTCAGTTTATTAATATTTGCAAAAGTGCTTTCAGGTCCTTTGTTGAAAGGCATTATAGAGAAGCAGAGGGTTATTATTAAGGATGACATTTGCTCATTGTGATTAAAAATGACAAAATGAAATTTCAAGTGCAGAAGTCAACACTGCAATTTCATGTATAAAGGTGTCTTTGCACATCAACATGCAGCCAAATGAGGTCCATCTGTATTACAGAGATTTTTCTAGTTTGCTTTCAAATGAGGATTGGTTTTCAAGTGGGGAATTGAATGTAAGCAGACATCAGCAGAGGCCAAAAATATACCGTTTCAGCTAATTGCATCCGTTTGCACAATGGTTTTTTTTCCTCTTTAATTTATCACGGACTGCAAATGGAGCCCAGAGAACTGTGCACTGAGGCCACATCCACATGGTTTTATTTACCCTTGCACACAGAATTTTATTGGGCTATAAAATAAATGGATTTCAGCTGAAGCAATTAGAACTGTACCTTCTAAGGCCACCGTGCAAATTAGCACATACCCATGGGCCCTTCCCTGGAAGAAGCCTGCAACATGCAGAGAGGAAATGGGGTAGGAGCTTGAAGGGAATGGTGGGAAAAGTTCTTACTCCTATTTCTGTTACTTTCTCAGAACAGGCTGTTTGTGAACCCCAAGCTAATCCAGTTGTAGGCTACGTTGTAATCAAGGACAGGCTGACACACTTGGATTGAGAAATCTATTTGGCTGACAGTGTTTGATGAAAGACTGAACTTGCTTTTGGGTGGAGATTGGGGAGAGAAACAGAAGACTTTATAGCAAATTCATTTGCTGAATTTTGGGTCTCTTTCTCTTAATCAAGTGAGGCAAATTTTCCAATGTGTTTTGGTCCATGGTTTAGCATAAGCAATAAGGCCAGAAGGCACTATGGTGGGATTTCTGAAGTCTCAACTACCCCTTCTAGCATCACCATTTAATACCCAGATAACCTTGAAAACTTTTCTCCACTGTATTGGTCTTGGCTCAGTCCAGTGGTGTGAACAGTGGCCTTAGAGTGTGGCCTTCCTCTCTGTTTCAGATGTGGCCCCAATTCTATGCATATTTAGAGAGTGGCATGAGTTAGAGACCAGAATCCCCCCTTCCTTACTCTACACATAGGCGAGAGGAAATGACTCTGAATCTGCTTAAGAACTTTTGAACCTCTCAACCAGATCAAGGATTAAAAACAAAGTTTTCAGAGATCTGAGAGGAGGACATTGGGAAAGAGTTTTCTTTAAGAGAGCTGTTGGTGAGTCTCTAATTCACCCTGAGCCTTGGGGACAGCACGGTCCTGTTACCTTAGAACCATCTGCCTAGTGAAGGGCCCTCAAGGACTGACTGAGAGAGCATGCACAGCTGCATGTCCAGCAGTTGCTAGATTTACCTCTGACAAGACAGATGGTGAGATGGGATCTGACTGTAACCTGAATCTCCAGCGGACACGTAGGCTTTGGTGGAGGATCCAAAAGACTTTGTTGTGTTGTAACTGTCCTTCCCAAAGTGTGTTTGGGCTAGAGAGGTTACGTGTTTCTGGGGACCATGGAGACTGTGTGGGGGAGAGAGAGAACTACGAAGAACATTTTTTTTTTTTTTTAGCGCATATATTTTTTTTTTATTCTTATGTTAATCCCCATACATTACATCATTAGTTTTAGATGAAGTGTTCCATGATTCATTGTTTGTGCATAACACCCAGTGCTCCATGCAGAATGTGCCCTCCTCAATACCCACCACCAGGCTAACCCATCCTCCCACCCCCCCCCCCAAGAACCCTGTTTGTTTTTCAGAGTCCATCGTCTCTCATGGTTCGTCTCCCCCTCCGATTTCCCCCGCTTCATTCTTCCCCTCCTGCTGCCTTCTTCTTCTTCTTTTTTTTTTTTTCTTAACATATATTGCATTATTTGTTTCAGAGGTACAGATCTGAGATTCAACAGTCTTGCACAATTCACAGCGCTTACCAGAGCACATACCCTCCCCAGTGTCTATCACCCAGTCACCCCATCCTTCCCACCCCACCCCCCACTCCAGCAACCCTCAGTTTGTTTCCTGAGATTAAGAATTCCTCATATCAGTGAGGTCATATGATACATGTCTTTCTCTGTTTGACTTATTTCACTCAACATAATACCCTCCAGTTCCATCCACGTCGTTGCAAATGGCAAGATCTCATTCCTTTTGATGGCTGCATAATATTCCATTGTATATATATACCACATCTTCTTTATCCATTCATCTGTTGATGGACATCTTGGCTCTTTCCACAGTTTGGCTATTGTGGACATTGCTGCTATAAACATCGGGGTGCACGTACCCCTTCGGATCCCTACTTTTGTATCTTTGGGGTAAATACCCAGTAGTGCAATTGCTGGATCATATGGTAGCTCTATTTTCAACTTTTTGAGGAACTTCCATACAGTTTTCCAGAGTGGCTGCACCAGCTTGCATTCCCACCAACAGTGTAGGAGGGTTCCCCTTTCTCTGCATCCCCGCCAACATCTGTTGTTTCCTGACTTGGTAATTTTAGCCATTCTGACTGGTGTGAGGTGGTATCTCATTGAGGTTTTGATTTGGATTTCCCTGATGCCGAGCGATATTGAGCACTTTTTCATGTGTCTGTTGGCCATTTGGATGTCTTCTTTGGAAAAATGTCTGTTCATGTCTTCTGCCCATTTCTTGATTGGATTCTTTGTTCTTTGGGTGTTGAGTTTGATGAGTTCTTTATAGATTTTGGATACTAGCCCTTTACCTGATATGTCATTTGCAAATATCTTCTCCCATTCTGTCGGTTGTCTTTTGGTTTTGTTGACTGTTTCCTTTGCTTTGCAAAAGCTTTTTATCTTGATGAAGTCCCAATAGTTCATTTTTGCCCTTGCCTCCCTTGCCTTTGGCGATGTTTCTAGGAAGAAGTTGCTTCGGCTGAGGTCAAAGAGGTTGCTGCCTGTGTTCTCCTTTAGGATTTTGATGGACTCCTGTCTCACATTGAGGTCTTTCAACGATTTTGAGTCTATTTTTGTGTGTGGTGTAAGGAAATGGTCCAGTTTCATTCTTCTGCATGTGGCTGTCCAATTTTCCCAACACCATTTGTTGAAGAGACTTTTTTCCATTGGACATTCTTTCCTGCTTTGTCAAAGATGAGTTGACCATAGAGTTGAGGGTCCATTTCTGGGCTCCCTATTCTGTTCCATTGATCTATGTGTCTGTTTTTGTGCCAGTACCATGCTGTCTTGATGATGACAGCTTTGTAATAGAGCTGGAAGTCCGGAATTGTGATGCCGCCGGCTTTGCTTTTCTTTTTCAACATTCCTCTGGCTATGCGGGGTCTTTTCTGGTTCCATACAAATTTTAGGATTATTTGTTCCATTTCTTTGAAAAAAGTGGATGGTATTTTGATGGGGATTGCATTGAATGTGTAGATTGCTCTAGGTAGCATTGACATCTTCACAATATTTGTTTACGAAGAACATTTTTAAGTTCTGTCAAATAGTGTAGCTTTGTAGGGCTAAGGAAACCTCAGCAGAGAGAGGATGGAGATATACCACTGGATGCCCACTAAGGGAGAAGAAGAGAAGTAAAGAGATAAAGAAAAAGAAAAAAAAAAAGACCTTATCTAGAAAATCTCTTTTGAGTTCCATTGTTGGGCATCTCTCTCCTGCATTTTCCTCTAGGCAAAGGACTACTCAAAATAGTGATGCCCAGGTCATGTTCCTACTGGAGTTTTGCTGTCTAGAGGCAAGGAAGATTACCCCTACTGAATTTTTCAGAAATGGTGAGAGATATAAGTTGGTTTTTGCCACATTCCATCTCTCTTGACACCAATGTTTTCTGCATGAAAGGGGGTTGAATTCAGTGCAATTCGGTTGAACATGTATTGAATGCCTTTAATGTACAAAATCCTGGGAGATATAAAGAGGAGTAAGGTCACTTTCTTTCTCAAAGATGTAATCTAACCTGCCTGCTCAAAGTATGGGAAGTTGCTGGGAGATGAAATGACCCACAGATGCTGCTTTTTCTGTTCTGTGTGGTCTTCGCTGCCTCTGTACTTCTACAGAACAGATTACTTGGAGACTTACTACCTATTACCCCTGTAAAGTTATCTTTCTGCATAGATGTCTTCTTTCCCATAGTCAGTCTTAGGTCTGCTTTCTACAGCTCTACAGCCTGTCCTTCTCTTGCTCTCTTCTGTGTTATAGGAGAGTCCTGCAAGTCGCATTCCCCAGGGTTCCCATTAGGTTTGGGCAATGGAAATTGCTCTTAGAATATTATGGGAGATGGGGGAATGTGGGGAGAGAGAAAGAGAAACAACTAGAGCTTTTTATATAAAGCTTGCCTTCTCATTCACTGGAAATTTATAATCTCTTTGAGAATGAAGACTGGCTTATTTATGTATTCATGGCTGACTCCATAGTTTTTGGGATCCAATGCAAAATAAAAATGTGGAGGTTGTTTTTCAAAAAGCAGGAAAAAAAACTTTTTCCTGTCCTCCACAATCTCACTCTTGACCTGTCAAGGTGTTTTTAATTTGCTCTTTAATACTGCAGTCCCTTTGGTACACAGATGCTTAAGGAACAAGTAAAGAATCTCACAGGCAACTGTGGACCTCAGCAATGACTTGGTATGCACAGATGGGCACATGTGGGACCAACAGGCTAGATTCCCTTTCCTGCCAGTTGCTAGACCAATGCCTCTGGAAGTTGGCCCAGGTCCCCCAAAGGGTGGAGAGTGGCAGTGGAATAAGAAGGGAGCACTCAGGATCCTGGAGGATATAGAGCAGGTGGTCAAGAACCCCTCCTGGAAATGTGGCTGGAAGTTGGACCGTACATGAGCTAAATCTCTGAGTTCCTAGTGATGCTTCATTGTCCTATTGGACTTCCCTTATAAAACACAAATTTAGGGGCACCTGGGTGGCTCAGATGGTTAAGTGTCTGCCTTTGGCTCAGGTCATGATCCCAGGATCCTGCTGCTGCTTCTCCCTCTACTGCTACTGTTGCTTGTGCGCACGCGTTCTCTCTCTCTCTCGCTGTGTCAAATAAATAAATAAAAAATCTTTAAAAAACCCCACAAACTTAAAGATTATTAAAAATTTCAAGACAGTGACTGCAGAGCATTAAATCCCAACTGCAGGACTCTGTGTGACTGCATCTGGTCACATGCCTATAATGTGGGCCCTGTAAGTATATATTCTCCAATGTACATCACTCATTAGTTTATAAATACTAAATTATCATTTGATGACTGTTGGGCAAATAGTCCAGTAAATGGCCATAGGAATGAATGAATAAATAATTGAATAAATGACGTAACCATTTAATCAGGTTTACCCAATAATCTACCGCTTCAGTCGAACACCAGAAATAATGTACCAGCGATTAGCCAGCATTTACTCAGTATCTTCCATGTTCAAGATACTTTTTAATCACCAGTGGGAGATATTTTGGGGTGAAAAAATAATTTGTAATGTTTCTCCAGGGTTTAGCCCGGCGTTCCATAGCACAGGTGAAGGGGAGAGAGAAAGTAAAGTGGATGGCATGGGTTCTTTTTGGTTTAGGACCAGAAGATATAACTTTCTCAGCTCAGCTGTAGTCCGGAGAGTTCTGTTCTATTTCAGCTACAGAGAAATTGGGGACCTGTGCAGGAGGCAAAAAGAACTAATGTTACTGCTATCTTTCTATATGCCAGACACCATCTTGGGTATTTCTCATATATTATCTTAATTGGATCCTTATATTAACTAAGCCTGTGAAATAGCTGTCAATATACCCATAAAATCAATGAGGAAATGGAGCCTTAGAGAAGTCAAGCAAATTGACTGAAGTCTCTTTTAAATGGAATACCAGAGATTCCAAGCCTGTTATATTTTATTCCAAAGTTTTAAAAGTCTAGGCTCTTTTTTTTTTTTAAAGATTTTATTTATTTATCTGACAGAGAGAGACACAGCAAGAGAGGGAACACAAGCAGGGGGAGTGGGAGAGGGAGAAGCAGGCTTCCCGTGGAGCAGGGAGCCCAATGCGGGGCTTGATCCCAGGACCCTGGGATCACGACTGAGCCGAAGGCAGATGCTTAATGACTGAGCCACCCAGGCGCCCCATAGGCTCTTTTTACAAATAATGAATGAGTAATTAAATGCTTTAAAAATTTTTTATTTGGTTGTATTTGTTTTGTTTCTTTTGACACAGGAACACAAAAGGTCTTTGAGGTGTTGGGTAACTCCTTTTTTAAAAAAATTAGGTCACAGAAAAAATAAATGATGCAGTAATTAAAACAGCAAAAATCTAAAGTGGATTTTGAAAACCATCATTAGTAGCACTATTTAACATGAACTGAACACTGAACTCATTTAAACAAAGAATTTGAAAAAATCAATAACCTCAATATATGGCCCTCCCTCACTTCCTGTTGCAACAGAATTAGAATTTCTTCCTTTTACTAATTATTTTGTCTTTTATCTTCTAAAATATGGGTGATTGGCACCTCCAGGGTGTTATAAACAAATTAGATATACAAATAGTAATGAGTGATTTTCCCTGTCGTATTTTCTGGGTTGTAAATTTTGCCTGAGATTTTATTGGGTGGATTAAATTTCACCAAAATAGAATTCCTTTTGCTTTTGTAAAAGAAGGACAATTGTTGCTCACTTATCAGTCGTGATCCCAGTTTTGGATTAGATGTTATGAATGGTTAAATGCTGCCATGTTTGGCCTTTAATGGAAAAATGATGTGATACCTCTATATTGTTTTCTAAACAGACCATAGCGTTTATCAAGCCATAGAGCTATTAGAATAAAACTATTAGAAAAATGTCAATCATAACATTCTTTCCTTATTTCCCAGAATAATGATTTGGCACTGTGTCTGCATAGGGCTTTTGATGGGTACGGAAAATGGAGTGTGGGGTTCCTATTACAATGAGAATCATCTCCTTGAGGAATCTATGGATTAGTACATGGGATAAGCAGCTGTGAATAGAGCTGTCATGTGATAATACCCTTAGTTCATTGGGGCTGTTCTAACAAAATACCATAACCTATGTGGCTTAAAAACAATAGAAGTTTATTTCTCACAATTCTGGAGGCTAGAAATCCAAGAGCAAGGTGCCCGTGTGGTCGGGTTCTGGTGAGGGCCCTCTACCTGGTTGCAGATTGTTGACTTCTTGCTGCATCCTCACATGGTGGAAGGGATGAGGTGATCTCTGGGGTCTCTTTTATAAAGGCACTAATCTCATTCATGAGGGTTCCATCTTTATGACCTAATCATCTCCCACAGGCCCCATCTTCTAATACCATCTTATTGGGGGTGAGGATTTCAACATAGGAATTTTTGGGGGATACAAACATTCAGTCTGTAGCAAAATGCCTTTCCAAGGGCATGTACAGAAATAGCCCCAGGATAATTTAGATGCAAGAAAGATTGTTGCCAGCTGGGAGATTGAGAGACTTTAAATAAGAGGTTATGAAAAGGAGACAAAGCAAAAAATGCCAGGATTCAGTCATTTCTTTGAGTCAAGGAAAATATCCCCGAAGACTCAGAAGTTCATTGTTGGAGGCAGAATGTTATTTGTGTTTGTTTTGGTCATTGAATTTATGGAAGCAACAGAGATTGGTGAACAAAGGGCCTATGAGTTCCAAAGTAAGTATTCCCAGTATTAATTTGCTGACGCATGAGACATTGGGAAATTGCTTTATTTATAGGCTAGCAGGGGCCTTTGTGATAGGAGAGTAATTGATTCATTGTTCATTTGCTCACTTACTCATTCTTTCACTCATGTAGTCCCTAAAATATATTAACTGAGCACCTATTAGGTAAAAGGGACTGAACCAGGTACTAGGAATAGTGTGGGCAATGTGGCTGACCTGGTTGCGGTTCTCATAACATTAACCTAGATCTTTGCTCCTCTAAGTGTGTCTAGCGGCCCAGAAGCATCGGCCTCATCTGAGTGTTTGGAGAAGTGCAGAATCTCTGACTGCTCTAGCTCCATGAAATCAGAATTTGCATTCTAACTAGATCCCCAGATGATTTGTACACATATTAAAAACTGGGAAGTTGGATTTGTAGCCCTAAATAGAGTCAAGCAAATAGTCTGCAAGCTGGGGTATCTTGGTCAAATCCTCAAGAGAACAAGGAAAGCAGGCTTTTCTTTATTGAGAAGGGGCTGTGGGTTTCAAAAGAAACTTCACATAAAATGACTAACTGGAGGGAGAAGCTAAATCCCAATTGTAGAAAATTTGAACAATACAGAGACTGACAAACTGATGAGCTCAGATTTCTTACCCTAAATGAGACCAGAGAGAAATTTGCATGCCTCCCAGTAGCGTAATAACTTGCGTCCCTTTAACCAAATATGATCAGCTTTTCTCTTTTTTTTGCCTAGAACCTGTCTTTTGTCAATCTCAACTTGTGCAAATATTATCTATACTTTAGGAACCAGCCTAAATGAGTCCTCCTTAGAATCTTTCTCAATACCTCAGCTAGAACCAATCTCCCTTCCTTTGCCTGTCCCCATTTTGTACCTCTCATATATCTGTACTTCTCGATGACACCTTCGTATTTCTGTCTTTATGGGCATATTTGCAAGTCTGTGAGTTACTTGCTTCCCAATAGTGCCTTTGAGGAAAACAAGCTCATGCCCGATCTCTAAAATATACACTGGGCATATTATCATGCACATAGCAGGTTCTCAACTGTGCTTGGATGAACTGCTGAGACACGTAAATCACCAATGCATTTTCATATATGTTAAAATAGAGGTGCAAACACATTAACTATGCTTAGTCAAAAGCCTTGAAAACTACCAAATAGCATCATTCAATCCAAAGTGTCTTTATTATAGTTAAGATTTATATCCAAAGCTGTGGCATGTGCAGTGAAGTTAAAATGACATCTATAAAGTGTTTCGAATTTTTGTTAGGGAAGTGAGACACTTATCCCAAAAATCAGTTAATAGCTACAGAATGAAGAATATAATAACAGTTACAAATTTAGCATAATTAAATGCCAAAATGCAAAATAAAAACTATGAGGATTCTAGGGTGACCAGGGATAATCAGCATTGGTGAGTTTCCTAAGAATTGGGTAGAATAGGTGAGGCTTGAGTTGGGCTTTTAAGGATAGTATTGAGCTGAGGAAGAAAAGTATGTAAAGTGTTTATATAGAGAGACTAGAAGTGTTTGAAAAGTAGGAGAAGTAGGTTATTCTCCTCAGATAATATTCAATGTTAGTTTTGAAAGGAAGATTTTCATGTCAGGCTGAGTATTTCAAAGATGGCCGCAGTAATATACACAATAATTTTCCATGTTCTTGTGTAATGTGATCTTGGCACTCCCTCTGGAAAGGAGGGTCTATGTCTCTTTCTCTTGCATCTGGACAGGCTTATGATTGCTTTGGCCAATGGAATAGAGTGGAGGTGATGCTGTGTGACTTCCAAGGCTGGGTCCTAAGATGCCAGGTAGTTTCTGCATACATCTCATGGAATGCTCACTCTCTGATACTTTCAGGTGGGATGATCCTTCTTGGAACCTGACTGCCACGCTGTGATAATCCCAAGCCACACAGAGAGGTCTTATGTTGGTGATCCACTCAACAGCCCATCTGAGCCCCGATCTTCAGGTCATTCTGGAACAGAGATAAGCCATCCCTGCTTAGTCCTATCCAAATTCCTGACCCATATAATACATAAGCACAATATGGTGGTTTTATGTATGCCATTATTTTTTTTAATGAAGCATTAAACTCCTGAAACTACCTTGGTTTCCCATCCATCTCTGGTGTAATGATGGAAAGGGCACGTATTTTGGAGTTAGACTACCCTGGGTTTGAATCCCATCAATTTCACTTACTTAGCTGTGGGTGCTTAGACAAGTTAAACAGTTTCAGGGCCTCATCTCTATTTCCTCATCTCTAAAATGGAGATGGTCATACCAATATTACAGAGTCATTAGCAAAATTAAGTAAGTTGGAGTATGTAGGAGGCCAGTTACAAAATAGGTACCCGATATGTTATAGGTGTCCTTACTAGCATTTAAAATCAGAAATGGTCCCGCCATAGGGATTAGCACCATTTACATGGGCCTGGCATGGATACTGGAGGAGAATGCAGGGAGATAGTTCTGGGGGGCGGGGCAGGGTATGAGGGCCATTTCCTTTGTAGGATTTTGCTCAGGAACTCTCAATTTATGTATATAATAACATTAGCAATACCTAAATTTAAATTCTGCTTTAAGGTTTCTGCAGTGCTTTTGTAGATGTGACTTTGAGTTTGGGCAACCTTGTGAGGAAGATGATAAGATTTATACCATTTTGTAGATTTTTATAAGTAGCAGCTGTAGGTTAAGATGTTCAGCACTTTGTCATGAAGCCAGATTTCCTGAATTCAAACTCAGCAGTCATGTGACCTTGAATGTTAAGCTCTTTTTTTCCTCAATTGTATCATCTCTAAAATGACAATACTATACCTATTTTTTGCAAGATTGTTTTGAGAATTAAATTTTTTTTGAAGATTTTATTTATTTATTTGACACAGAGAGAGAGAGAGAGAGCACACAAGCAGGGGGGAGTGACAGGAAGAGGGAGAGGGAAAAGCAGGCTCTCCACTAAGCAGGGAGCGCGACATGGGGCTCGATCCCAGAACCCTGGGATCATGACCTGAGCAGATGCTTAACCAACTGAGCCACCCAGGCACTCCTGTTTTGAGAATTAAATAAGATCATACATGTAGATCACTTAGAGCTGTGCCTGGCATGGAGCAGGGTGTTTAGTAAAGTGCTGTCGTCATAGGTTTGGCTCAGAGAATTAGATTTTTTAGGGTTGCACAGGTATAAATCTCATCAAACCCAGGCCTCTTGCTCTAGATCTTATACCACAGTTATTACATATGTTCCTTTTAATTTTTGTTTAGGTGAGGGATAGCTACTGTGCGTATTAGGGCTTGGCCAGTATTTAAACACACTCCTTGTCTTTATATTCCAATGGTTCTCATGAAAATCACTTGTGCAAAACCAGACTCTGTACCAGCTCTGAATTTTGCCCCAGGATGATGTCGGTAGATAGCTCTCATAGTTTATGTGTCACTGGCAGGAATGGTTTCCTAGAAAAACTGTCTTGAACACAAATGTATGATGCACGACTTTATGACTTATCATAAAAATCCCTTTATGGCTGCCTCGTCTTAGTAAAAAGCCGAAAGACCTTGTTTCTTCTCAGGTGTTGGGACCATCCTCCCCACTCCTGCTACAGTCAGGATGCTTTTTTTTTTTTTTTTTTTAAAGTTTTTTTTTTTTTATCTGAGACAGAGAGAATGAGAGAGACAGAGAGCACATGGGGGGGGGTCAGAGGGAGAAGCAGGCTCCCTGCCGAGCAGGGAGCCCGATGCAGGACTTGATCCAGGGACTCCAGGATCATGACCTGAGCCTAAGGCAGTCGCTTAACCAACTGAGCCACCCAGGCACCCCCAGGATGCTTTTTAAGTCATCTAAGGGAAAAAGTTATTCCTTGAAACAAGCTTTTTGTCAATTCTGATGGCTTTTTGTTTAGATTCCACGCATGTCAGAAGTCTTTCCAGTCACTGGTTTGTCCTTTGACACTCATCCTAATGCATGGAACATACTAGTAAAACTTCATTGGACTGCATCGTCATCGCAAGCTCTTGTATAAGCATCTCCTCTCAAGCAAGTATCTTACCACTTTCCTTCCTCAGCTTCCTTCATTTTCTCTTTTATTTCTTTTTGACTGACCATTTAATTCTCTCTTAAACTCTTACATTAATAACCTCCAATTGGTATGTCAATATCTTTTAATATTCCCTATCTTGGAATGTTTTTTAAAATACATATGACTTCTTTATTCTTTTGCCTTGTTATTTGTGGGCTGTCATGCTACCTGTCAGTGGAATGGTGTGCAAATATTTAGTTGAAGGTGACTTAGCTCAGACCTTGCTTCTCCCACAGGGGGGCGAAAAAAAATCAGTCTTTAATGAACTCGGTGCTAAAGTAGATTAGCCGTTTTCTTCTGCTAAGATGGATGATGCTATCAACATTATTAAGTCACTAGGTCTGAATTTCTCTCTGCAAATCCAATGTAATAAGTGCTTTTAAGATCCCTGTTAATCCATTCTCACTGACATATTTTAGTGTTTTGGCCAAAACCTGAAATAATACTAGTCCTGATTAAACAGTTTACTTTGTTATCTATTCAGTTTTCTTCCAAGTGGCTTGACCTTACCTACTGTCATTTGGCAGTGGGCTTTATTTCTCAATGAGTTCATAATATATACTAGATAACATACAATTTGTCCAATTACTTAAAACGATTGAAAAATCACTAGATTGAGAAACCTCTCTTATAACCTCATTTTAAGGAGTGTGCTTTGAGTTTTTGCTTTTATACATCTATGAAGCATCCTTTATCAGTTTGGTAACCCTCCTGAGGGAACAGCTCATGGTAGAAAAATTGTAAAGAATGTTCTTGGTTGTGATGGCAGGAATGGATGGGTTAGCCATGGCTCTCTGGGAGAGACTGGGAGAATATTTCTCACAACCATAGGACCTGTTACTGCAAATCTCCAGAGCAGAATGAATAATCTAGTATATTTTATCTTTGCAAGATGTGTGAGTGGAAAGAGAGTTAAGGTAGTTTTCGAGGAATATAATAGTATCTTCTACTGTAGGCTAATGTTTCCTTTACTCACTTAAAACAGCATTTTCCGGCTCAGGCAATCCATTTCATTCATCTTCTTAAAAAACAACAACAGAAAAAGATAAAAAAAAAAAAGTGAAAATTCTGAGGAAAAGTTTTTAGAGTTTTGCTGGCCTGGGCAGTATTTCATCTCTCTGCATATAGAGGTATTTTAGTAATAGTGTAATGTTTTCCTTTCAGTATTATGCAGACTCCTTAAGGTTAAATTTGTTCCTGTGTGGCTCTGTGTAATTTTAAATAGATTTTACCTTCAGATTTTTAATTTTTTTAGTTTGAATCCACTTTAATAATTGGTGAGAGCCACTTGTGGTGGTGAGTACTTACCCTTATTTGCTAACATTGGTAAATTGGGATGGCCCTTGAGTAATTGAAATTAGAATTTGCCTCTTCTGACTTCTAACAAGAGGTAGAAGTTGAATATTTGCAACATAATGTCATTTCATTCACTAAAGAAATGTGCTTATGTTAATATTCTGTAGTGCTGAATTCTCTTGCTATTATTAGAAATAGGCTGGGTGGAGAATTAGGAACAACAAAAAAAGGAAAGGTAGAGAATTGTTCACTGACTCGTTCCTAAATTTACTTGCAAGGAAAAAAAATTAATGGAAATCCGTATTCTTTTATTGTGCTTCCATCCCTCAAAGAAATGATGAGCTGTGCAAAGAAAGAAAAAGTGCTCACCTGTATTTTATCTGTCATTTATATACAAATAGTGTTCTGATTAAAATACGTTTTAGTGGCTCTGACCGGGAAGAATTTATCTGTGAAGAAACGTGAAAAGGATAACGATTTATTGTTTGGTATTATCAGGGCTACAACTCAAATTCTTTGAGTTCAGTCCCATACAGGCTCTGTGAAATTGCTAATGCTTCCTTATGTGGTTCACATCTGTACAGGGAAGCTTAATCTGAAGTTCTGCATGCTCTTTTCATCTGGGTGTGTGTGTGTGTGTGTGTGTGTGTGTGTTAATTCCTTCCAACATTTTCTCTTTTCTTCCCGTAGCACTGTTTTCCTTTTCTACGGAATTTTAATCTCTTGAGGTCTTAAAGCTTTTTGATGCCTTCTGCAATGCTTTAGGGAAACTCAGGGTACAGTTTTTCTCATGGAGGGAATAGTGGGAAAGCTGTTCTTTTCCAACTGTTAGTGGGGAACTTGAAGGACAGTTAGTTCGGTATGCGTATGTCCATCTGTTTTGATGGGCAGGTGGTGCCATGGATTCGAAGCAGTCACCACCCTTAGTGCCATTTTCTTGATGTGTATTGAAACAGCATAGGAGATGAGAGATGTTCAGTGCTTTTGCTGCAGAAGTTTTTAGACTAAGTATATAGGCATGGTAGGTATGTCGTCTAGAGCTTTGTAACTCAAAAAGTGATCTGTGGACATTGACATCACCCAAAAGTGTGTTAGAAATTCAGAATCCCCAGTTCTACCCTAGAACCACTGAATCAGAATGTGCATTTCAATAAAATCACCAGGTAATTCATATATGTGTTAGTTTGAGAAGTATTGGTCAAAAGATACTTCTTTTTTCCTTCAACATGTTCTCCAGTATTAATAGTTGTAAAACAGCACTAATGATAGTAGTCTCTAGTAGAATGCAAGTTTGGCAAGGTAAAATCTATAATTTAGCCATTCTAATAATGTCTTGATCAAGAATTTCATCCTATCTTCAGAACAGTTTTAGTGCTCTAATAATTCTCTCTCATCAGGGAAACTCTAAACAACTTTTAGATACCATATAAAATGTATATAACTACACCAAGTTATTTTTATTTACTGCATTGATCTGTATGTACCACAAAATTTTATGGGTCTTACAGCAAATAGAATTATTTACTTTGCAGTAATACTTCTTATCTTCCTTAATAAAGAGAAATGATTACACCCAAATTCAATTGCTTAAGACGTGGATAGAGCTACATTAATGGAATCCCTAATGTCTTAATAAAATTCAAGATCTTTTAAAGTACTCATTTATTTGACAAATATATATTCATATCTGCTATGTGCCTGGCACTGTTTTAGGCACATGGGGTATTAGGTAAACAAAATACACAAGAATCCCTGAGCTCATAGAAACTATTTTGTTGTAAAAGTCTATAGAAAATAAAAAAAAAATAAATAAACACAGCTAAGGATCTAACATGTTAAAATCAATAAGTAATACAGAAAAAAATTAAAAAGGGAGCAAGGAAATAAGAAGAAGGAATCCTGGTAGGTATAAGAGACAGGATTATGTAGGCTGGTCGGGTAGACTTCATCAAGAAGCGAAGTGTTGATTAAAGAATTGAAGAGGAACATAACCAGGCAAATATGTGGGAGAGAGCATTCAAAGTCAAGGCAATAACTTCATCAAAGGCCTAAATGGGAGCAACAAACAACAAAGATGTCAATGTGGTTTACACAAAAAGAGGAGAAGAAGAGAGGGAAGAAGTAGTAGGAGACCGATTAGAACAGGTAGCTAAATCATGTAGACCCTTGAAGGCCCTTAGAAGTAGTTTGGCTTTCATTCTGAGTGAAATGAAGTATTGTGGGTGGTTTTGAGCTGAAAAACAACAGAATCTGACTTGTATTTAGAAAGATCCCTCTGGATAATGTATTGGAAATAAACTATAGAAAGGCAAGAGAAAAAATCAGTTAAGCAATTATTGAAATAAGTTTTGAATGAGGTAATGGTGACTTGGATCAGAAAACTAGCAGTGGAGGTGGGGAAAAGTATTCAGATGATGGGTATATTTGAAGATAGAGCCAAGAATTTTTGATGGATTGGATGTGAGGCATGAGAGAGCGCATCAAGGTTGACTCCCAAGGTTTTGGCCTGAATGTTTTCAGTGATGGAGTTAACAATTGAGATAAGGAAACCTTAGTGTGAGGTATTATTACAGGAAAGGGAGAAAGATGAAGAGTGCAGTTTTGAACATGTTGAATTTGAAATATCTAATATATGTTCAAGTGTGGGTGTTAGTAGTCAATTGGGTGTACAAGCCTGGGATTTGAAATTTAAAAAAAAAAGGGCTAAAATTATAAATTTGTGGTTTGTTGGCATATAGAGGGAATGTTATGTCCATGAGACTAGATGAGATCACCTAGGGAGTGAGTATAAAGAGAAAATCAAGAACAAGGGACCCAAGCCCACAAACACTCCAACATTAAAAAATTGAAAAGGGAAGGAACCTGCAGAAGACCCTGAGAAGGAGCAATCACTAAGTGAAAAAGAAAATTAAGATCGTGTGGTGTCCTAGAAGTCAAGGATGGAGAGTATATCAAAGAGGAGAGAGGACTTCCACCTCTGGCTGTAATGAAGAAAGTTGCAAAAGACTCTTCCATCTTTTTTTTTTTAAAGATTTTATTTATTTATTTGACAGATTGAGAGACAGTGAGAGCAGGAACACAAGCAGGGGGAGTGGGAGAGGGAGAAGCAGGCTTCCCGCCAAGCAGGGAGCCCGATGCGGGGCTCGATCCCAGGACCCTGGATCATGACCTGAGCCGAAGGCAGACACTTAACGACTGAGCCACCCAGGCGCCCCAAGACTCTTCTATCTTAACCAAATGAACTAGATAAGCTACCAAAGTCATAGATTTTTAAAAACCCATCAGGAAGTTTGGCATATAAACAAAAATTAATTCAATTTTAGAAAGTGATGAGCTCTTCATTGGAGAGAAAAGGCCTAGTTTTTCTTAAAACTTGGAGACCAATGAGAAGGGGAAGAAAATGCCATAGATTGCAGTAAGAATAAATGAGCTGAACTAATAGACCTTTTTTGGCCATATGGCATGTAAGACTAGAATTCTGAGTACTGTCACCAAAAGCAGGTATATATCTACTGGCCAACAGTTTCTAGTGGACCTTTGTGAAGTGAATGGGTAGTATGCTGATGACTGGAGACATGGAAGGGTAGCTGAGAGAGAACCCTGCCGAAGACCCTCCCAAGTTCAAGGCAGCCATCTTCTGACGGCTGGGATCATGGTAATATAGCAGAGAGAAACACACCTGAGCCATTCTGGGCTTTCATCCACCAAAGTTTGGGACTAGAAAGACGGTAGAGTGAAAGCTCCCACCAAAGTACTCTGAGATACCATAGAAGATAAACCACCCTCTGAAGGCTCGTTAAAGGGCAGGAAGGCTGAGACAGATCTTCTGAGATGCAAAAAATTGGGGACAGGAGTGGAGAGCAAAGAGAATTCCATGGGGCCCCAAAAGTTGGTAGCCTGACTGTAAGGCAGAAGGAGATTTCCCATTGTTTGGAATTCTATAAAGGAATAAGAGCTGTCTGAAATCTCACCAATGATTTGTGGAAAGGAAATATCCTGAGTCAACCATTAAAATATTAAAGTAAGGCTGCACCAAAACCCAGATCCAGCCTAACTACAGTTAAGATGGACTCAACCACCCACTCTAGCAATCTGTTAGAAGAAAGGGTATGCCACTTTCTGGAGCTGAATTTTACTCACTTTAGTCTCTAACGTTCTTTTATACCAAAAGCATAAAATAAACTAAGAACATAAAAAAAAAAATGTGACCCATGGTCATGAGAGGAAACAGTAAATAGTAGATACAAAGATAGTCCAGATGTTATAATTATCAGAAAGGAACTTCAACACAACTCTGGTAAAAATGCTTTAAGAATCTACCAGAGAAGATAGGCCACGTGCATAAAGGGATGGAGTGTTTTTTCAGAGATAGGAAAAATATGCAAGAGTGACAAAATTGCTGCAATTGAAAAAAAAAAAGAATTCATCAGATGAGTGTGTAGAGCAAATGGACTAGAAGAGAGTGTCAGTGAACTTGAAAGGTAAATAGAACATACCCAAACAGAAACACACATAGGAAAAAAAAAAAAAAGAATGGAAAAGACAAGAGAAAAGAACAATTCTGTGAGATAATATCAAATAGTCTAACATGTAATTGAAGTCCCAGTAAAATTGAGAAGAGAATGGGGCAGAAAAATATATTTAAGGAAATAATGGCCAAGATATTCCAACAATGATGAAAGATACCAACCTACAGAGCCAAGAACTTCAACAACTCTCAAGAAGTATGAAAAGGAAAAAGTATGTTTGTGCAGCACAGTGCAACTTATGACAACCCAAAGATAAAATTTTTAATGTAGTTTTAAAAAAGTCCCCAAAAGAACATTTGCAAGAATGTTCATAGCATTCTTTTTTTTTTTTTAAAGATTTTATTTATTTATTTGACAGAGAGAGACACAGCGAGAGAGGGAACACAAGCAGGGGGAGTGGGAGAGGGAGAAGCAGGCTTCCCACTGAGCAGGGAGCCCGATGTGGGGCTCGATCCCAGGACCCTGAGATCATGACCTGAGCCGAAGGCAGACGCTTAATGGCTGAGCCACCCAGGCGCCCCGTTCATAGCATTCTTAATCATAACTAAAGAGCAGAAACAATGCAAACACTCCAAAAGCAAAAGAATGAACAAATTATGATGTAGAATCACAAAAACCTATGTTTAGCAAAAGAAACCATACACACACAAATTCATGTTGAATCATACCATTTTTATGAAATATAAGAAATAATCTGTGGCACGGTAACCTAAGGTAACTGAGGCCGGAAAGTGGCTGCCTCTAAAGGGTGAGGGGAATGACCAGAATGGGACACAGAGGAACTTTCTGGGTGATGGAAACGGTCTGTGTCTTTTTTTGGTGGGGGGGTGGTGGTGGTCCTTATGTGGTGTCTACAGCTGTCAAAATTTATCAAGCTGTACACTTAAGATATTTACGTTTGAGGATTTGTAAATGATATTTCGATTTTTAAAAAGTTATCCTCTGGACCAAGTGTTGCTGATCCGTCTAGTTAGAAAAGGATTGAGAATTTAACTTTGAAAGGAGAAACAGATGTCTTGGTGATCCTAAGGAAACCAGTTTTGGCACGAACTGTTGGGAGCAAAAGCCCAATCTCTTACACATTTCCCCTCTCCAGTATGATTGGCTAATGTGTTGAGAAGATGTGCTTCATAGACAATCCTCAGCAGACATAAGTGTTCTCATCTCTAAATATAATAGTTTTGATAGAAGTTAGTGGTTGAGATTTTTAACCTTTCAATCCCCTCCATCTATTTTCAGCCTGTTTAGGGACTTATTCTTACTCCTAAGAACTTGTTGCCAGTTCAGTTTTAAGGGTAAAAACAGAAACATGAAAATCAAATGATGTATATACCACTTTTATAAACTGGTATATATGGCTTTAATGATAACATTTTTGGTTAATGAAGCCAAATACATGAGGAGTTACTCATCCTAAGTATTGCTGTTGTTTAGACGGATCCTTTTTACATATATATTTCTGGTTTAAGAGCACCCAGCTTAACCAAAATTGGGGGGATTATGATATAATCTAATTGAGTGTAATGAACAAGAAAAGGAATTTGACAAAATGAATCTTAAAAGTAAAGATAAGGAAACAACACATTTTTTAAAGTAAAATTTATCCTGGAGAAATAAAAGGTGGACTGATGAGAATATTAATTTTGTGAGGCATTAAAAGATAATATTATAAACCTGGCCTAGTTTTATAGCTGAAAAAGATAATATTTAGGTAGGCTGTTATATTTCAGTTGAGAAAGAGGGAAAGAGAAGTGTCTTTTCCAGGTTATGTAATTTACGTCACATTTGAAGACTAAGAAATTGGCTACTAATATATCCAATGGGGGGGTCCCTTTAAGACCTTTTTTCCTTGCTTAAAAAGCTAAATCATGACACATACTAGCTTAAAATTCAGTATTCATAAGGGTAAACCTTAATAGGAGTATGTATGGTCTAATTAAAGCCCCCTAATAGAACTGATGCTCCAAGTTCTGTTCTATGATTAACGGATATATGAACAAAAGTGCTACACCAGCAAGCTTGTTCTTTCACAACTAAAATGTATCATTTCAGCTTCACTTTTATATGGCCGTTTTCTCCTTTGTCTTTCCTCAGAGATTTTGAAAAATTCTGCTTGGTATCTGGTAGGAAGACCATGTCACTGATTCAAAATTCATAGCAGTGGTAGTGTGTCCAAGGAATTCCCTGAAACTGAGCCAGCCTCCAGAGTGTTAGAGTAGAGCTGATTTCCCTTCCATTTTCTGTATCTGATATAATCTTGGCCTTGAGAAACCTAGTGTCAGAGTTTTCACAGCTAATAAATTCCATGAATGAAGCACACTGGCGTTGTAGTTATAAACCTTTGGAATACAGTGTTTGGACTATCCCATTAGTTCACTCTTTTCCCTACGGGTTAATAAAAATGATTAAGATGAAGGATAGGGCCAACTGGTGATTGCACCTCATAATAATGGGAATGTTAATATAGGGCAAGAGAGCAGACTCATTTCTAACAATTGAAAGAGAGAAAATATTACTTTTCCTTATTGTCGGTATATACCTACAGAAAAATATGTGAGATGCTCAACTCTCTGGTTGTGTTCCTAAAAAAGGGGACCCAGGTCTTTGAATGACCATCATGCTTTTAATGGCTATGTTAGCTGGAAAGGTTGCATGTGCACTTTTGCAAATGTTAGTAAATTTAAAAAACTTTTTGTGGGGTGCCTTGGTGGTTCAATCAGTTAAGCATCTACCTTCAGCTCAGGTCATGATCTCAGGGTCCTGGGATCAAGTCCCATGTCAACCTCCTGCTCAGCAGGGAGTCTGCTTCTCCCTCTCCCTCTACCCCTCTCTCTGCTCATGCATGTGCACACATTCTCTCTCTTTTTCTTTCTTTCTCTCTCTCTTAAATAAATAAATAAAATCTTTTAAAAAAATTTAAAATCAAAAACTTTTCATGAAGGTTGGTTTTTAATTGACTCCCAATATATGGTTATACTTTATATCAAAACTCCAGTGGATATATTATTTAAATAATTTCAGTACCATCTAAACTCATTAATCAAGTGTTTAGGAATTCAGCATTTATGAGGATTTTCATTGAGGTTGGTAACATACATTTTATCCTGTACCCTTTAGGTTTTATTTTTATTTTAGGTTGAAATAAATTAGATAATACTAATTTAAATTATTTTCTAATTTAGCCATCTCATTTCTTATACCTATTTTGGTGATAACCAAGGAATACACCATCAAAGAAAATAAACATGCAGTTAATTGTAATATAATGAAATAGCAACCTTTACCAAATATTAACTCTGAGTCAGGAATATGCCAAGTATTTGCAAACATGCAATTATTTAATCTCCATAACAATCCTATGATATTCTAAATTTAACCCATGAAGAAACTGAGGCTTGCAGAATCAAAGCAACTTGTTAAGAAGACATAGCTTTGAAAAGCCAGAAAGAGACTTAAAGCTTGGTGTATCTAATCCAAAAGGCCACTTCCTAACCAGTAAATCACAGTGCCTACCCCCTTGGCAACAGCTGTGTCTGCCAAATCCACATGGTCAGGGCTGTTAACAAAGCTTGTAGGGATGGAGTACTCATGGATTCTTGTTTTATTCAGTGAGATATAATCCATTTCTATCATAGCTTAATTTGATATTCAGAAGGTGATTTTAATGGGCAGCAAGTCTGAGAAATTCCATACTAAGTCACCCTCACCCATCTATTTCCTTTTTCCAAACTTTTCCCAAAGTTTGTCATCACCTCTAGTTTAACTACTATTTCCTCTCATTCTCTTTTACTAAAATCTTAGTGGAAATTCAGAAGATAGTGATGATAATGCTGTGTTTAATATGCTATGGTTAACCAGAAGTTTTTAGTTATTTCAAAAAAATAAAATTTGACCATCTTGTCTAATGAAGTACATAGGAGTTCACCATAATTTTAATAAATATATACTAGATTTACTTTCACTATTTATATACAGACTATATACAGTATATACATACCCACAGACATATATTTTCTGCAACTTCTAAGCTTTATCACTTTGTACTAAGGCAGAGAAAGCATTGCCTTGGTTTGAACTGTGTAAAGTGTATATAAGGGAGACTCACCTGGGCTTATCTTGCTAATGAAAAAATTAGTCCAAATTCCATTTGAGACTCTGGGGCTGGTTAGCAATTCAGATCTGCTTTTCAAAAAACTGGTAGTGACTCTTTGATGTGTCTGAAATTGAATAAGCTCAGCTCCTGGATGATGTCACCTGTTTATTGCCACAATTCGGTATCTGAATAATGCAGTGAAAAAATGCCCAAAATAGCACAAAAGGAAAATAAACCAGCCAGAGAATTTCAATAACAAACAAACATACTTATTCAGACTCCTTCTCTCTATATTTGTCTAATTCCATTTATTAGCTTGAAATATTGGGCAACCTTCTCTGCATATTATCACCATCAAATTTATAAATAACTATAGAATACTTGGTATCCATTCAAAAGTATAGTTGTATATTTTGGAAGAGAATTCTAATGAGCTGGAGTTGGGTCAGCCTATGGTATTTTGGTGCTAATGTAGAATCTCTTAACTTGAAAATTAATTGACAAAATGCTGAGCCACAGAAAAATTCACATTGACTTTATGATGAATGGTTAAAGTCTCCCAAAGGTTCAGTAAGCCAAGATATTCCCTACTGAGAGCTTGTTCCAACATTCTTCTGCAGGCAAAATTCTTTCTGAAATCAATGCCCTTCACCAATAGAAACCAACTCTTTTTCCTGTCAAGTTATCACTGACAATGTTTCTTCCCTGTAACGTGTGGTTCAGATAGCCTTTTGAATACAGTGTCCTTGGGGTTGATGCTTCCAAAATAATTTTTTTTCTGATTTCTATATGAATGCTTAAAAAGCCCTGTCTCTGCCTCCACTCTCCACTCCAGGCCTCTTTGCTTTCTTACTCCAACAATGTGGGAAACATCCCAAGGTGTCTAAAAAAAATCATTTTTGTTCATAGGAAATTAAATCATAGGGGCTTTGGTCTTAAAATCAAGTCTGTGTGCTATGAAAGAGAGAGCAAGAACTGAAGTGAGTGTGAATATAAAAAATTAAAAATAACATAGGTGATAATTCTAGGCAGGGACTTCTATCTGAGAATGAGTGCTCTTAGTTTCATTTTCCCTGACTTCCCACAGTGTGAAAACAATCAAAGTTGAATCAGATGATACCTGCAGGCAAACTTTTGACAAAGTTGTATGAGTGATTTAAAGGGATTCTCTGCCATTAAAGATAAACAAGCAAGCAACCCCACAGTTCTTAGGTAGCCAGGAAAGTGGATAGATCTTTGAGGAAGGAATTTACAAAGTAAGATTCATAGAGAAATGTAAGCCAATAAAGGCTGGAAGAGAATTAATATTATCGCCATATACATGAGATCATGTGTAGTGCTACAGAAGACTAAAATTGAAGGCATTAAACAGGAGATCCAATGAGTTGTAATATTTGAATTCTGGAATGAAATTTTCAAACAAATATTTCAAGGATGATGAAAGGGATTTTCAAAAGTAACTTTGACAATATGCAATTTTTACTTGTGATGCCACGTTTAGAATTAAGCATCTTATTAAAAGATAATTTTCATAAAAGGGTAAAATCATGAGTTTTACACAGATATTAAAAGAAACATGTGTTAAAGATTTTAACTTATAAACAGGGTACCAGGCAGATAATATGTAAGTTGTTCAAAGGGAACCCAAAGAATAGACCCATTTATAATCAGGATTATTTAAATAAATGAACAAATGGAGGTAAAGCTAGTTTTACTATTAGGAGGAGGAAGACCGTGAGGAGAGGGTTATTCCTCCACCCATAGAATTCAGTTGCATATCTACAGATAGGAATTATTTTGTATTGCCATCAGTTATTTATAACTTCATCAAAATCAGATAATACAGTGAAAGGTGCTATAATCAATGCATACTTTTCTATGAAGCACAATTGTTTCCTAGTACTGTAGTGTGAAAATATTTCCTTAGGGCTTTATAGCTTTAAAGGCTATTAAGATAAAAGTCCCAGGCTAGGTAGATGCAACTAATCATGCACCCTTTATGCAGACTAGATTTTGTAAAATGAGGGTACCTGCAAATGTGGATAAGTAGAGATGACCAGTGACTGGGGAGAGAGCATAGGGTGGAATCATAGGTGTTAAGGTTAAATTTTGCCTGTTTCACAGTTTTCCTGAGATTTGTCTAGATTTATCTCTTTGTTTCTTCTTCTTGAGTATCCTGGAGTCTATTTTACTTTACTCATATTTGAAGATTGACATTTGAATTAATGTTTTTAAAGTAACTCAAATGAGGTATTATACACAAAAAAATGTTTTGTAAATTGAAAAGTGCTGAAGATGTAAAGGGTTATTATTATTATAAATATTTAGTGAAGGCTCATTTCTTACTTATTTTTGTTCCCTTTGTGGCTTTCTATTACAATTAAGATGCCAACCAAAGTGCTTAGCATAGGTAAAGTAAACTGCCTGCAAAGATGGCCACAGTAATTCCTCCAGTCTGTTCCCACAACCCTTTGTGTTATGAATTTTTTGCTCCATCCAAAAAGAGTGGGAGTCTACTTCTCCCTTCTCAAATCTAGGCTGGCTTTGTAACTTACATCGACTAATAGAATATAGCTAAATTGACATCATGCACTTTCCAGCCTGGGCCTCGAGATGCCTTGATGTCTCTGCTCTTGGTCTCTTGGAATGCTTCTGTAAGCATGAAGGCAGCCCAGGCTTGCCTGCTGGAGCCGAGTGAAATCCTTGACAGCTGTCACCAACCACTAGAGGGGCCATCTTAAACCATTCAGCTCCAACTCGGTCTCCAATTGAGACTGCAGAAGAATGAGTGACACCAGGTAAGAAACACCAAGAGAAATACCACCAACTGAACCCAGCCCCAAATGCTGAGCAAATCAACTAGTTGTTGCTTTAAGACATTAATTTGGGGGTGGTTTGTTTTATAGTAATAGATAATTGAAGCATGGCCTTCAAAATTTTGTTTACTATAATCTAGCCCTTGCCTACCCCTCAAACTGTTCCTCTACTATTCTCCTCCTTGTGTATTAGGCTTCCCCACATCAAGTCACTTCTCTTTGATCTTAAAGATACCAGATTTCATATTTTGATGTTCTATATTCTTAATTTTCTCTTCTTTCCTATGCTACCTCAACCCTCCCTTGCCCTCCCCATACACATTCATAATTCTGATTACAGTCTAAATATTACTTTTTCAAAAAGTTCTCTTTTTTAAAGTAAGCTCTATGCCCAAGCTAGGGCTTGAATTACAACCCCGAGATCAAGAGTCACATGCTCTGTAGACTGAGCCAGCCAGATACCCCCAAAATGTCTTTTCTAATCCAAAGAATGTTACGGTTCCCCATGGTTCTCTTAGAACTCTAACTTTTCTCTTAGAGTTCTTACCACAATTACCATCAAGTTTTTTTCAACATTTTTCTTCTGTAGCTGATAGTTCCTCGGGGAAAGGATCATATCTATCTCATTCACAGACTGATGCATCCCCAGCACCTAGTACAATGCCTGCAACATAGTAGGTTCTTTGTATGTATAAGTATTTGTTGGAGGAATAAATGTTTGATGAGTATTTTCTGCATAAATGTGTACTTTTGTCATTACTATTTTATCTTCAAATTGATTTTCATTCCTGGGCAAATTCATTATGCCATGTATTGTGTAGTTCTATAAAGTCAATGATTAAATAGCTGTTATTAGATAATTTTTTTATCCAAAAGGAATTGGCCGCTCTGTTCTATTAATTGTTACATAGGGAAAAGTGGAAAGAGGTGTTTTTGTGGGGAGAAGACAGTGGTCATGGATGTGAATACAAAATATTCTCTTAAAGGTAAAAATGAATGGGGTGAGAATATTAATCTGGAAGAGAAAGTGGGCAGAGGTTTGGGGTTTTTTTTTTTGCCAAAGAAATGACTGTCACCCTGAACAATTGTTACGACTGAGATCTTAGGGGTTATTATTTAGGATATGAACTAGAATATTCGGGTATTCCCTAATTTTAATCCTGAAACATGGCATGTCACTATTGTAGAAAAGAGTGGTTGAGCTTAAAATTCTGTTCTATATAAGAAAAATGGGGGGGGGGGGCGCGCCTGGATGGCTCAGTTGGTTAAGCGTCTGCCTTCTGCTCAGATCCTGATCCTAGGGTGCTGGGATCGAGCCCCATGTCAGGCTCCCTGCTCAGCGGGAAGCCTGCTTCTTCCTGCTCAGCGGGAAGCCTGCTTCTCCCTCTGCCTACTGGTGCACGCTCTCTCTCTCTCTCTCTCTCAAATAAATAAATAAAATCTTTAAAAAAAAAGAAAAATGGGTACAGAAGTGAAAATTCATAGCCCTCAAGTGTCCAGCAAGTTGCCAAAGCAGCAAAGTCTTACTACTGTTCAACAAGATTGGTGGGTTTATGGTCTCTTGACACTGCCATTTATGATTCTACAGAAAATACGGCAAGAAAGGCTTTGCCTTAGTCCAAATGGTAAATAGGTGTAGATTATTATTTTTTTTTTGAGAGAGAGAGAGAGAGTGAGCGAGCATGGTGAGGGGAAGGGTTAGAGGAGAGGGGGTGAGAAAATCTTATTAAGCAGGCTCCAGGCCCAGTGCGAAGCCTGACCACGGGCTCCATCTCATGACACTGAGATCATGACCTGAGCCGAAATCAAGAGTCAGACGCTTAACTGACTGAGCCACCTGGGTGCCCTGGTGTAGATTTCTTTTAAAATGTGGTCTCCTAAAATCTCCAAAAGGATGGAGGAAATCTAGTTCTGATTGATGACTTTTGTGCTGTGAGATTGAGCAGTTCACTCAAGTTTTCCTATATGGTTTATTTATCTCCAAACCATGGGTGTTTGTGTGAAGTGATGACTAAGGTCACTTCGGCCTGTAATAGCCATGGATTGTTGGCACATCCGCATGTAATAGGGGCCGATGTTAGCATGCGGATTCCTAGGACCTTGTACAGATCTTAAAGCAAGTGGAAAGTGGAGGGGAGGGTTGGAATTAGAGCATTTGTATTATAAAAAACAAAAACAAAAACCTCTTCAGGTAATTTTTAAGAACGCCTTTGCCCAAGAACAACTTCTCATGCTATCAGGAATTCCATATGTTAGATAGCAGGACATTTAATTTTTATATAGGCTTGAGAACTATTATATAGAGGAAACACCAACACTTTTAAAATAGGAGAAGAGACTTGACTCATTTGTTCTGATTTTTCTTCAGATACTGAACTTGAAATCATTAGAGGCAAAACCTTGCTCACATGATTTTTATCAAGTTCAGATGTTACAGCATTTAAGGTCTTGAAACAATTGAATCAACACCAAAACCTTCACAATAAATAGCCAATTAATGTAAGTCCGCCAACATCCACACTACTTTGGTATTTGTTCCTCTCTCTGTCGTCCTATCAGATATTATGCGAAGCAGAGCGGTGACTGAACCAGTGTGTGTGTGTGTGTATTATATATTATATACATAATACACACATAATATATAATACACACATCTATACAAATGCATACATACATACACATATATGTATACACATTGAATTCCTGTGCCCTCAAAGATCCTTCCACCTGGACTGAGAATCAAATTGACATGAGACAGATTAACAGGAGAAAATCAAATTTAATAGGCTTACAGATGGGCAATCCACATAGACATGGAAATTCCAAAGACAAGCAAAATGAGATCTGTATGTCATTCTGAACTAAGGAGAAGGGGGTAGGGATCTGGGACTTTAGAAGAAAGGAATGTACTTCACAGGGCAATAAGAGCAGATGTTTGGTAATTAGATGCTTGCTTTACATACAGATGGGTCACTCAGCTAAAATTGATCTCTGCTAGTAACCCTTATGCTGAGAAAGACCCTCAATTTAGATTCTTTTGTGTAGTTAAGGGAGGGACAGAAGTTCAGCTGAAAATCACATGCTAAAGTGGCACCTTCTGGGGCACCTGGGTGGCTCAGTCAGTTAAGCATCTGCCTTCGGCTCACGTCATGATCTCAGGGTCCTGGGATCGAGCCCCACGTCGGGCTCTCTGCTCAGAGGGGAGTCTGCTTCTCTCTCTCTCTCTCTCTCTCTCTTAAATAAATGAATAAATAAAATCTTTTAAAAAAATAAAGTGGCACATTCTGGGGAAGGGGCTGTCCTGAACCCCACAACATAAACACACACACATACATATTCACCAACATAATTACCACATAAAGCCATTTGGATTTCCCCTCGTATTTCCAGTCATATTCCTGAGCTGCTCCAGTGTTAATTTTTATCTTACATTCTGGGCTTAAAATACGTGCTAAGAAAGTTGAGAGACCCCGAGTCTCTTCCCTAGGAGAAGTTCCCACAGAACACTCTGATACATAAAGTATTTTGAGTTGACATCTTCTAAACCTTTCCATGACGTAAGCAGCACAGCTGTTACCATGCCCATTTGACCAGTGAAGACTTTCAGTGACAATAGAGTTGTACAGTTTGATATTCTGCCACAACAGAACTAAACCAGAAATCATTTTCAAGCTTTGGCTTTGAGTCTTGTGCTTCCTTCCACAGCCCACTCATGCCATGGGTCAGAAGTTTGTATTTTTCTTGCTTAAATCTTGTAATCTAAAACATCCTTGGACTTGGAGTGAGGGAAGCAAAGAGTTACCAGGCTTTACTAATCAACATTTATTCAAGCCCTCCCATTATGATGACTACTATATGGACGGCATGGTGTGAAACTACTAGTAGAAGACAGGCGGCGGCAGAAAGCAGGCTGCAGCAAATCCATTAGATCCCAGGGAGATGAGAATGACCTAATGAGATCTGTGTTTACTTTGAAAGATGTCAGTTCGATTTGCAAAATAACAGCTAGCTTTTCTGTTCTCTATTCTTCTTTTCCTTCTGCCACTGCTTCAGTTTAGACTTTGTTCCGTTTTTATCTCACACACTGTGTAGGTACCAGGAGACAAAAGTGTATTGAAAGAAGGAATGAGTGAATGATAGCAAATGTCTCTTAATTGGTTTTAGCTTTCTTTCTGAAAAATGTTTGGAAGTAGCAGCACCAGGATTTGAACCACAGTTAGAGGGGCTCAGAATATAAGCATTCAACCAGCACACTGTGCTGTTCCCAGATTATTAGCCACTTCTAGAGTCTACATAATGGACTTGAGGGGCATGTCTCTGCAGCACCAGCAAGAAACTCTTCAACACTTTCGATGTATTATTTGTAAAATTCAACTTTCTACAAACTCTGCACTCTGGCTGTCACACTGGAGTTACCTAGGCAAGAAAATTACCATACTTGATGAGCCTTTGAGTCGCATCCTGGTACTTCCTGAATGTTTAGCTGCTGCTTTTGTTGAGATCATGAATTCACAAAGAAGAATCTTTAAGAATTGAAGATTTATTTCTGTGAGACTTTGGCACAGCCCTAGATATGGCATGACTTGCTAACCTGCTTTGTGCCTGGGGCTCTTTCAGAAACTCTTCAATCACTCCTTTGGGGGAAAGAAGGCTGCTTAATATTCCTTTATAATCTGCAACCCTCTCTGCAAGAGAGCAACCCTATGGAGATCAGTAAAAAGCTGAGCCAGTCAAGCTGCTTTTTACTTCCTTTATTCAGCTAGGTCACTTGCTAGCTGTGACTGGGAAGGGATATTGTGTAATTACAGCAGGTCCCTGTAGAACCTCAGTATTAATATTAATTAAAGACACTAATATTCCATTGGAAACTTTGCTGACCACCAATTATGCCCTTACCACAACTTTGGTTTCAAAAAGGGCTCAAAGTCATTTGGATTTGAAAAGCAACATTTTTAGTTACGTGAAAAAATATATATATAAATCACCCTAATAAGACGACATTGTGTGAGGATTTCCATACAAATCCACTTTAATCAAGAAAAGAGATGTATCTCTGAAAGTACTTTGTCCCTTGTGTCCATTCACTTGATTTTTTTTTTTTTTTTTTGCAATACAGACTTTAATACATCTTAGCAATGCCCATAGTGACCCAGCTAGAGACTCTTTGCACCTTGTTTTGGTCATTCAATTAAAGTTTGGACAGTGAATTTTGAGTGTAAATAATCTGTACAGCTTGCTCATCACTTCTCTAAAAAGGAAGCATGTAGCCCTACATTCCTTTTTCACAGTTCCTGTGGACCAACCTCTATGGTGCTGATGAGCCCCAGCCATAACTGAGAGGAGGAGGGTAACACCCCAAGTTGTAGGGGTGATTAAAGGAACCTGAGTGTCTGGACACCAGCTATAGCAGAACTACTTGTCTTTTGCTTCCCCATCTACCTCTGGACTATTATTTTGAGAGAGAGTCAACTTATACTTTGTTAGAGATTCTGTAGTTTGGGGCTGCTCAGTATAGAAGCTTAGTTTTACCCAGTCTTTTTCTGCAGCCCTAAATCTACAGTACCTTTTATTGATTCAAGTTGGCTTTGGTCTGATCATCTTAAAATATGGTCACAGTTGAAATCAAAAGCTGATGTATCTTGGGAAAGTCAAAGAAAAATTTTAAAAGGTAGTGTGGTCAAGTGGCAAAATACACGTTATGGCTTGAGATGGACATATTCCCTATATAGTACCTTTTTGATCTTGATCTTCACTGACCTCAGTTCCCTCATCCATAAAATAATGAAAATAATACATGCCTTACAATATTGCTCTGGAGATTCGGAGGAGTGATATTTGAAGTATCTGGCAAAAAAGCGTTTCTCAATAATCCTTTTTCTTCCAATTTTCTACTGATTTCAGCTTTGTTTACTGTGGTGATACCTAGAGTACATTCTTATTATAGTCAGACCATAGATTGTTTTATAGAGAAGAAAGGTTATTTCTCTCTTTTGTATAGTAATAGTTGGAAATGTTCTGTGGTTTGGAGGCTGATGAACGAAGGGTATGAGCTGAAGTAGGCAATGGCCACTCACCGGTTTCTCCTCCTCTCTCATTTCATGAATATCAAACTTTTGGAGGTGTGTGTAAAAGGTGAATATCAAACTGGCAGTAGAGTCCCCCTCTTGAGGGTTGGCATCACAGTTATCTAAAGTCCTTTTAATAGAAGTTCTTTCCAAAAGGCTCAAAAGCAAATGAAAAATGACAACAGACTCCAGAGCGCTCCGTCCACAGCACAATCTATTCCTTTCCCTTTAGTGACAAGTTCTTCTCTGCTTACGGATTTGCTCTGTTGACAAGGGAGTTGGTATTGATCAGAGCTGATCTGGTAGTCTAGTTGACATCTCAACTCCCTGCACTTTGTTTTATTTGAAGAAAGCCTTTATAATCTAGCACTTCCTGCTTTCTCTTTGATCCAAGAATCCCTGGGGGAGAACTTGCGTCAGTCTGAAGGGATGTGGTTCATCTAGGATGGGTCAGCATCTGGATTAGGAAGAGAAAATAGGCAAACTCTTTGCAGTGCACAACTTTGGATGACACACTGCAATATGGTCCTTCCATGTGAGGACGAGTTTGGAACATAGTTGGATAACTGTACTCAGGGACGAAACCAAATTTAGTTTGAATCCTGCCTCTCCTTTACTAAAACTAACTTCATTTTATTTTATTTTAATTTTTTTAAAGATTTTATTTATTTGACAGAGACAGCGAGAGAGGGAACACAAGCAGGGGGGGTGGGAGAGGGAGAAGCTGGCTTCCCTGCTGAGCAGGGATCCCGACGCGGGGCTCGATCCCAGGACCCTGGGATCATGACCTGAGCCGAAGGCAGATGCTTAACGACTGAGCCACCCAGGCGCCCCTAAAACTAACTTTAAAAAACAAATCTCTGCACCTCAATTTCCCCATCTCTAAAATAGGTGATGATATCATCTCTACAATGGAGATAATAGTGCTTACCTTGAGGGATTGTTGTCACATGCGTTAAATGACTCCATGTGTGCAAAGCATGTAGAATACAGTAGACACTCAAAGGGTACTTGTTACATTTTCAGGCCATTTGTAATTGAGGTACTTCTTTCTCTCTTTTTTATTAGAAATGTTCAGTAGAAAGTGAACCTTGTTTTTGTCTAAGCAAGTGAGATTCGTCCTATGCAAATATAAATTCAAGATACTTTCCAAAACCAAATAGAAATGGTGGGTTTGTATTGCCTATAATTTTGAAGTATCCCTACTCTGGCTCTCTTCACTTATGTAAAAATATGTACCTACCTTCTCTTCTAAGCCATGAAATCATACTACATTAAAGATTCCTTACCTGTTATGTCCACCTAATACATGGTGCTTTAAATTCTGATTTACTCGTTTAAGTATAATATGTAAGATCACAGAGAAACTTGTGGTATAAACTGTATAGTGGCCTACTTGACACCCATTTCCAATCTCTTCTCTCTTGCTTTGCTTACTGGGAAGTTTAAACTGGACGGACAGTGTCCCTTGCAGTTAAGGGTACCGTGTGAGGTCTGATGAAAAAATGCCAGGGGAAATCTGCTCAAAGCATGTGGGGACTGCTTAGAAGTGGAGTAGCCATCCTACAGCTCAACATCCTACAAATAACAACAAAAATAGAGAAAAGACCTGAGCCTTGATGTCACTGACAAGCATTTGCTTCTGATGTTTATTCCAGTTTTCAGCAGATGTTTATGGGGCATTTATAGGTTACAGACATAGTTTTAGATTTTAGAGATGTAGCAGTGAAAACAGACAACATCCCTGTTCTTGTGGATCTTATATTCTAGTGCGAGAAGAGACAGAAAACAAATTTCTGTGTGTGTGTGTGTGTGTGTGTGATATGTCAAAATGACAAAAAAAAATTATCAGGAGAAGTATAAAGCAGGGAAAAGAGAAGGCTAGAAGTGCTAGGGTGTGGGTAAGTTTCACTACTGAAAGATCCATAGGTGAACTAGAATCTCAAAAGTGAGTGCGGACGCATTCTGGACTTGATGTCACGCAATATAAATTAAGAGTGTGAAATTAAATTAGGCTTGATGGTTGTAAGGCAGATGGTATGGGTGCATATTAGGGTGAGGAGGCTTGCTAGGATAAGCAGAATTTTAGGGACCCTCTTGTTAAATGATAGTAGTGATGTAGAGGCTGGGGAAGCAGTGGTTTTATTCAGAGCCATAAACATGAAGAGCTGAGAGGTTTTCTCCTGACTCAATGCAATGGATGTTAGGGGAAAATCACCAGCTTTTGCTTACTGCTGTACCCCTTGCTGTTTAAGAAAAATAGACTAGCGTTTGTTTAAGGCACTGTACTTTGGGTGTTCTGTTACTGGCAGCTGGGAATATTACTAGTTGAAATATACAGCAGGAAGAGGGAATGAACCAACATTTATAGAACACATACGCTGTGTCAAACACGAGGCTATTCCATAAACATGTCACTACTCTTGATTTTCACAATACCCTAAAGAGTAGATACTTGCATTATTATGTTATAGCTGAAGAAAGGGAAGGACTGTCTCCAATCTTCAAGTTAGTAAGTAGGAGCCTGGATTTAAATCTAGATATTTGTATCTAAAAAGGATCCCTGCGCATTTTCTCTTTATTCATTCTGCTAGATGCTTGAGTTAGGAATAGTACAATAAATAGAGTCCTAGTTCTCAAGAAAATCTCTAAGTAGTGAGGAGAACAGACATAAACACAATTTAAAAAATTAAATGTGGTTGATTTCAACATTTATGGAGTGCTTGTTTTATTCCAGAAGTTGTACCAGGCACTGAACTGGTTCCTAGCAATCTAAGCACATCCGCATTGGTGGATATTTTATAATCTAAGCTCTGAACAAGAACTGCCAATAAGACTCGAGGTATCTTTTAAAGAGGTAGATGTGAAGCATGAAAGGATCATAAAGGAGGGACTGAGTGGTAGAAAATGAGTAAGCAGAGAAGGTAGTGGTATTCTTGGCAGAGAGAAGTTATGTGAGTTGGTATAGAAGAATGAAAGGACGGGGTGCCTGGGTGGCTCAGTTGGTTAAGCATCTGCCTTCGGCTCAGGTCATGATCCCGGGGTCCTGAGCTCCGCATCAGGCTCCCTGCTCTGTGGGGAGTCTGCTTCTCCCTCCCTCTCCTCCTCCCTCCCACTTGAGCTTGCTCACTGTCTCTCAATCTCTCTCTCTCTCACACACAAATTAAAAAAAAAAAAAAAAAAAAAAAAGAAAGGACATGGAACCTTGCAGATGGATGTTCCCGGGAAAAGATGAAGGCTGAAATTGGAGAGATAGGTGGGGCCTGATGGCAAAGGTCATACAGGTTAGTTCAAATGGTTTGGATTTTCTCCTAAAGGCGAAAGTTTTGAACCAGGTGGAAGAAATAATCGGGTCGGGTTTTAGAAAGGTAGCTCTGGGAGAAGCAAAAGGAAGGCACGCAGGATCCTCTTTACCTCCCTGCACTTTGAAAAACCCCTCTTTTTTATATAATGCAGGACGTAGTCTTTAGATTGTCAATCAATTTTATTATACTCAAGAAACTGAAGGTTCTCCTTCCTGGGATGAAATAAATTTTGTCCACTATTAAACATTGGTAAAATGGCATTACACACTTAAATTTCAAACTTCTGTCACCTATGAAACAATCTGTTCATCCTTTTTTTCTGGGAAAAATGATTGTTAGTTGTTTTTACATCAATGATGGACTAATCAGAAAGCTTAGAGAAAAAAGACAAGAATATTCCATTCCTTGTGTACAAATGCTTCGTGCTCAGTGTGAGCAGCTTCTTATATTATAGTCTACTTACTTTTCTCCCAAATGTAAGTGTGTAACGAGTGCATAATGTGTTTGGGAACAGTGGTAAAATACAGTATGTTCAGAAATATTATTGCCTTCTGTTATAAAAAAATAAAAACAAAAGCAAACTCATGCATTTGAAAATACCAGACTTCTGATGTCAGTTTTATCCTCATCAGGTAATTTTCCCAAGCCCTGGTTTAGCTGAGATTTGCCACCATCCGTTATCTCATTTTATGAGCATCAGGATTGCTTTATTGTTGCAGCGCTTGGCAAAATACTTCTCTTTTACAAGTAATCTAGATCCATCAAGCTGTCTAGTTCTACTACATCAGTCACTACTTTGTAGTTTATTTGGTGACAGTGACTGCCAATAAAATAATGCTGTAAAATATTCCAGTGTGAGGAGGCTAATTCAGTGTAGGTTAATAAAGCTGCCGTGATTCATCTTGCCATGTAGCGTGCTTTTTATGCTGAACCTTTTCGGTGGATGTGCAGAATCACATTGAGGTTAGCTGGAATTTATGCTGTATGTAGGGGTTTACCTAATTTATATATTTACTTTCTCTCAGACCTACGTTTGAAATGAAGTATATAGGTTTCTTCCTGGGATGATGGAGTATATCCAGGGGTGAATTCTGAACAAGCTCATGAACTCGAGCCATAAAGTAAAGGCAAAGAGGCAAAAATGACAGCCCTGGGGCCTGCTTTATTATGCCTTCTCTCTGAATCTATGCAAAGCAGAAGTGGTACCCAAACCCTTGTAGAGAGTGTTTAAGCAGGCTGTTTGAGAACCCTGCTCATGAGTATTTTAATGACCTCAGTTCAAGCCAAGAGCAATAAACATCTCAGAAAGAGGCTGTTAATTGAAAAGACCAGCGATTTCAGAGGGATTAATATTACTGTCAGACATGGCTTGCTTTCTCTCCCTTTTAATTTAGCCTTCTGTTTTAATTTACAAACAGCTATGCAGAGTGGAGCTTTCGAAGGCAGGAGCAGGAGTGGTAAATAGAATATATCTGGGGCCTGTGGACCAGAGCTAAAATGCCAGGGTAGAGACCTAGTCTTAGCTCTGTCATTATTTTCCTCATCTGTAAACTGGGTATATTATAGTGTCTTTGGAATACCTTATATGTTACTGTGAAGATACTTTATCGAACCAATGCCAGAATGTTCTGTAAAGCACATATGAAATGAGAATAAAGTGAATAGATAAAAGAAATAGAAATAGAAAAAATTTAAAGATTTAGTTAATATTGGATATTCAGTTTCACCAGCTTGAGGCACAAATATGTTTGGATCACTTTTGTTATTTTGATTAAATAGTTGAGCTCCTACAGATTCTACTAACCAGTAATCCAATGCTTGAGACCTTCCTACCTCTTCCAGTTCTCAAATGTTGTACAAACCCTAGTTTCTAACCCAGCCTAATGAGGCAGATACCAACCCTGTCGAATTGGCATCTACTCCTGATCTACTCCTTCTGTGGCTTCTGCTGCTGCAGCAACATGGGGGCACTGTTGAAAATACATCTTGTGCAGCCCAGTGAATGACCACCACTGCAATAATGCAATAATGCCTTATTTGCGCAGATCCTTGCATGAGCTACAAGTGGTACCCATAGTTGGGCTACCAAAGTGACAAATATTTCAGCTGTGTACCCAGGCAAAGCCGCGGTTTACATGGGCACCATGAAAAAGAGAACTCTCTCCAAATGGACTTCTGTCTGCAGCTTGCACTGTTCCGGGTACTCAGTGCTATACCTGAGGCCAGCATCTCCTTAATGCTGACAGCCCCTTTGGGTGTGTGAGTCCCTTTCATGGTGAGGACCATCAAAGAGGCTCTACATCCCTTGATCATCTGGATGGATTTATGATCCCTGTCCCTCCCGGAAGGCTCCTCTCTTCCCCTTTACCCCCCATAGAGGTGGGTGTCTACTCTCCTTACGTTTGCCTAACCAGATACTGCTATTCAACTGTTCTTGGATGAGTCAAAGATGATGCACACCAAGATTTCTCTGTAGATGAAGAAAACAGTTTGAACTTATTTCAGTAAAAGAAAATTCTGGTTAAGCTTCATGAAACTTTCACCTATACAAATAAGTTTTTTGTTGTTGTTGCTACTGTTTTTGTTCTATTACTATTTTCAAGTCATTCCATGAGTATTCCATTTCTGCTTCAAATCTAGTTCCAAAATCACCTTTTCCCACCCCCCCAATAAAGAAAAAAAAAATCCAAAGGATTTCTCTCTTACTATGGCTTGGTATGTTTATTGGGGGAAACAAGTTATGTATTAGTGAATGTGCACAGATGGAGTTAAATCTAGTATATCAGTTATATTTCCTGAGGTAGAAGTGTACAGTGTATACAAGAGAAATTCTTTATCTTTTATTCTCCTTCTCCATCATGGGGTTAGATTCCAGGCTCTGCCACCTCCTGGTCATGTTGCCTTGAGGAAAATATTTAACTTAACAGATGTTATTTCTTCATCTGTTTTTAATCATTAACTACTGACACTTTTTTAAAATTGCCAATATTTCTTAAATCTTTCCTTTTATTTCCATCTTTAGTTCCACTGTGAAAATGCAACTGTGTACCATCTCTTGCCTGGATCACTACAATGATCTAATGGACTAACTAGATTTCTTCTGTCCAGTCTTACTTCTCTCAGAGTCCTCTTCCATACTGCAGTGAGTGGTCCATTTAAGGTTCTAATCTCACTATGTTCTATTTCTCCTTTCAACAAGTTCTCTTAATCCTCGCACAAAGCCATGTTTCTTAATGTGGGTTCCCCCACTTATCATCCCAGCCCTTTCTCCTACTTCATACTCTTTTTAAAATTTTCCCTTTATAAAATTTCTCCCAGATACTGTATCACTTTTTGTCTCCATTTCTTCTCCCTAGAATTCTTGTACTTTTCTTTGTTTAACTCCTACTTACTGAGACTCAACTCCGCTGTACCTTCTCAATTTCCAAATGTTGTCCTGTTTTCTACCACTGCATTGCCTTATTATTTCATCACTGTCCCTGTTTCTCTCATAGTAGAGGATGAGTGAAGGTACAAATTTTCTTTTAGAGTTTTCTCTTTAGGGGTTAGCATATAATAGAAGCTCAATGACTCAGTTGAGGCAATGAATCTACAATGTGGAAGTTATGACAAATACCTCACAGAAACTTAAATGAGGTATGTTGGAGTGACTGGATTCACCTTTATCACATAGCAAGCATTCAGTATGTGTTTTATTTCCTTCCATTTACAATGAGTTGCATAAGGCACATTGTTTAAAGTTTATGAAGGAAGGTTTATAAGTGAAACCATCCTTACTATCCATATTTCTTCTAAACCCTGCTGGATATTTTGACTGCTGGTCCTTAAAATTACCTATTAAAAGATTTAAACAAAATAAAACATTGTCCATAATGACATTGCAGGATGGCCATCTGATCAAAAGACAGTAAAACAACCCTAAATCGATGGCTGTTGGACTTCATTTCTCTCTTGCAACTGATCTTATTGTTTCCGTGTTCCACACCACAGTCTGTGTTCTGACATGGAAGACGGATCACTGCTCAGGTTTGCTTCGTGCCTCTATTCTACGGAGCCCTAGCTGGGATGAGTCCTAGGTAGCTCAAACTGGCCAGTAGGGAAAGATTGGGAACTTGGGAAAATAGAAGCACTAGTTTATTTGACTTCCGTTCACAGCATTTCCCTCTCTCCTTTCAATTTTCCTTTTCTCCAAGAAGCAGAAATGAATGGTACCCTTCTGTGTCAGGGTGTGAACTCTAACATTTACTAGCTGTGTAACTTTGGTAAGACCTTTAACCTCCATGAGCTTCTGTTTCTCGTCTATATAAATGGCATAATTATGCTCATCTTATCTGCTCTACAGAGTTATTGTGAAAGTGTGTATATGAAAGCCCGTTTTAAAACCACCAAGCACAATGAACAGGTAAGGGGCTACTGTTAAGTTTTTCCTTACAAGAAAATTCCTTCCTCCCACAGTATTTCAAAGACTTTTAGGTTATGGATTAAGCCATGACTCTCTTTCATGAATTCTGCAAGCTGGCATACAGAACATGATAATAAATGTAAATAATCACAAAAACTTTGTCTCGGTAGGTAGATTTGCCCCCCCAAAGTGTCTTTTGTGTACCCAAATGTTGCCTTTATACAAATGTCTCACAGCATTTTGCAAACAGATTATATATGACACATACCAAAAATCATTCCATCCCCATCACTCTAATATTGCCACCTTTCTAGAGAAACTGTTGTTTAAAACCCCAGGCTACTGTCAATCAGAAGAGCAAATAAAGAATATTTTCACCTCCTTGAAAATGATTGCAGTAGGCAGCTAGTAACCACTTAACACTAGAGCCAATTCTTTCAGCAAGAATTATGTTCCAGGTGGCATAAAGACTTACAGAAGCATATGACTTAGCTTTCTGAAGAAGTTTAGATAACTCTTTACTTTAGAATTGTAAGAAGATTGGGGATGGTGTGGGAAGAACAGCCAAGAGGAGGGCCTGAAGACCAGCTAGGACCTGTAGCAGCAAGATGACTTCAGTGTACCTGGAGTTGGGAGCCATTAAGCCTAATGCCAATGTGTGCCTAAGGTCACAGCTCTTAGTTAATAGGGTCACAGTTGCACTGATAGTATTAGAACAAATGATCAGAATCGAAAGCCCCCACCTATCTCAGACTTATTTCTGAAATCCTTTGCATTTAGATTCTGTCCTGACTTTGTCATTTCTTCAAGATAAAAGTATCCCCAAGGAAAAACTTTATTTTTCTTTTTCTGCATGAGGAAAAAACAGGAAGTGAGGGAAGGGAAAAGGTAAATATCTCTGATGAATAATTTGTCCAGACATTTCTCTTTCTTTCAAGTCCTTACATCTTGCATCTATAACATCTCCTCAGTCAAGCTTGTCGTTGGTCCCGAAGAAAGACGTAATTGAGAGCAGTTAATGTGGGTGTATATCAGAATCACCTGGAGGACTTGCTAAAGTAGGTTGGCTGGGTTGGTTCAGCCTACCCCCAGAGTTTCTGACGGGGCATCAAAATATGCATTTCAAATGAGTTCCCAGGTAATACTGATGCTTTCGGTCCTGTTACCAATCTAAGAACCACTGGTTTAGAGTCCACTGGGCAAACCACAGGCTTTTTCTTTGCGGAAAGATCAATATCAATATAAGTGGTCTGATCATAGCTTTTCTCAGTAATAATTTCACTTATATAGTGAAACTTTGGAGGAGTCAACAGTAACCCTTTAGGTAATTGGAGTCTGAATGTAGAATTGGGAGGTCAATTGGTGGTTGTAGCAGTGAATAGAGCTCTTCAATTCATGCTTCAAGAGGCTGTTTGCTTTGTCTTTATCCCTTTTTGTCTCAGTGCTGGAATGTTCTTTTTTGAAGACTTCAATCGAGGACCCCCAAGAGATTTTCAGTCTTGACTTTGCTAATACTCAGACCATGTCATAATGGATTTTATTCTTTCCTCTGGGCAAAACAATGCAATGACAAAGCTTACTTATAGAAAAAAGAGAAACTGTTCCTGTGCTCTTTCTCATGATTATAGGCATTGGGTAGTAGAAAGAAACTGAGACATCATTTAGGTCAAAAGGTTTCAAAACTTTAAGAGAACACCCTTTATTCAGATAAAATTTTTCTCAAAACTTCAATATTTAAGGGGCACCTGGGTGGCCCAGTTGGTTAAGCGATTGCCTTCGGCTCAGGTCATGATCCTGGAGTCCCGGGATCGAGTCCCGCATCGGGCTCCCTGCTCGGCAGGGAGTCTGCTTCTCCCTCTGACCCTCCTTTCTCTCATGCTTTCTGTCTCTCATTCTCTCTCTCTCAAATAAAAATAAAATCTTTAAAAAAAACCAAAAAACAAAAAACTTCAATATTTAAAACAGGTAAATGTGTGTTTGCTTTGGTAAAGCACCTAGGTGGAACCCCAAATCATCTCAGACCTATTTCTAAACTCATGGTGCTATAAAACCTCTGCAGTTTTCAGATACAACACCTCATCCTCCCAGTGACTGAGGACTTGCTGTTGTTTGAGAGACTGTGGGAAGGCGAGGGAGACTTTGAAGCCCAGATCAAGGGCTCTTTGAACAATGCCCAGGTGTTTTGATGTTTGATTAGACCTGGAGATCAACATCTCTTGTAATTCCTTCTTAAGCAAAGTGTAACATCATCTTCCCACAGAGGTGCCTAAAAAGGAAGCCAAACCCTAGGGGAAAATGCAGAAACAAAGACCAGGAAAGTCCAGTTGTCAATGATCAAAAGAACATTCTTTTAGCAGCAAGACAATATACGGATAATTCATTCCTACATAATTTAAAGTTATGAGTAGCTTTCTCTAAGTTTGAAACTAGGGGAAAAAATGAAAACAAAGAAACTGTTTAAGAAGCAAAGGTCCAATTTTTAATCAGAAAAAATTAAAACATACCTCCCAGAGTAAAATTTAAAAAAAAAAAATGGAAGGGAGCGAATATTGTTGCTTATTGGTTGAAATTGAAAACACTGATGCTCTGACTTGGCTAAAAGAGTTTTGATAAATCTATTAAAAAGACTAATAAAGGGGAATTAATAAATTAAAGGGGAAAGAAATATGCTTCACTCAGGACACAACTTGGAAAATATTAGAAACAGTACATAAATGTTAACATAAACATGCCTGCAGGGGAAGGAAATTATTTGTTGTATTTGTTAGAATGTCAAGGCTATATCTGATTTACTCAGATCAGTATTGCCACTAGAGACCCCTGGAAATCACGACCATGATTCATATTTACTAAATTAAGTGGGAAGTTGAGAGGTTACAAATACCACTGTGAAAGTTTACCAAATCCTGAGGGGTTTGTTATCTCGAGTCTGACTTTTGAACACATGCATACTCTTTGAAAGATATTAACCTATTTTCAGGATGAGAGATTTTTTATGTTTGCTTTTAGTATCACCATTGACTATTAGTTTAATAGAATTTCTGTTTATGATCTTCAAAAGACTCTTGCATCTTTATAAGTGATTTATCTCTTAACCCATTCCAGATAACACTTCCTTAGTAGCTAGTCATTTTCAAGCATCTCTGGGAGATATGGGTAATTTGAGAATGTTTCTTAAGAGTGACTTCCTTTATATTTGTGTTGCCAAAATGATCTTTTTACTCTGCAGGAAAACTCCTAACCCCTGCATATTAAGAAGGCTTTGAGAATGACGTTTCTATAAAACCACTTCTAGAACAATTCATGCCTTTCATGTTGCATTGTTTATCTAGAACTTTCAGATCCTCATTTTTTGCTGGAAAGACTCTGCCCAACTTTCAAAACTCAACTAAAAGATTGCCTTTTCTGTGAAGCTTTTGGCGAGCCCGTGCTCACTTCCAGGGATTGTTCTGGTGCCTACACCTTAAATGAGCACCTAACCTGAGATGCTAGGATGCAGGTTTCCTGAAAACTTGAAACTGGGACATAATCTCTGTTGGTGTTCCACACTTCAAGATGGCATAACACCAGGGCAGTGATGGCCGTGCTTGCTCAAGTGCAAATGCACCAGGAAAAGAGACCACCGGAGAAAGAGAAAATGAAGCTGAGTTACAGAAACAGAAGTTTGAAATTCTGGGTGGCAGGTAAGGGACAAGAAAGAAGAGATTATTTCTTCAATTCTTGGTGACCTTTCAGAGCATAATCCAATGCCTTTGCAATTGCCTCACTTTTGCTCTGGATTTCATAAAATGTGCTTCTATCCATCAAATAAAATCTCTTTTGTTCAAGTTAGCTTGAGTGATTTTTTTGTCATGAAAGCAAATAATCTCTCATCACCTATTATATATACAACCTAGTAGAAGAGGTGCTCATACTATCTTAATAATCTGTGCTTTTTCCATTACTATAATTATTTATTAGCTTTTTCTCCCATTAATCTATGGCACCCTAAAAAAAAACCAGAGACCACAATTCATTCTTCTATTGTCAGTATCTAACATAGTAACTGACCTTTAGTAGGTGTTCAATCAATATGTGTTGGGTGAATGTATAAATGTACTATTCATTCTATAAAAAATATATTTTTGAGGAATAGCAATAATAGGTCTATAATTCATCATAATAAAGTGTAGTGACTCAGGCAAGTGGCAGAAAGCTTTTGAAAGTCCTTGTTTTTCCTCTGCTGAATTTTCTTAAGTTTGGAATGCCTATAGTTGCTCAGTGTAGCTCCTGTTTTCCAGCCCCCCTCCCCCATTTTGTTGGTTTTGTAGTTGCTGTGAATGAATCTTAGATGTTACTGTTACCTCCTGAACTTCCTGATAGCAACCCACTTATCTGTGCAATTTGCTTCTATAAGGCATAATGCAGAAGTACTTGTGGTAAAGAACCTAGAATAACAAAGGAGATGATAGATTACCAGGGAAGACTTCTTCTACCTCCCTTTAAAAAAATATAGTTGATGAGAAGAGACTGGAAATGTTTCTGAAGGATGCAATATTTGTGTGATCTTTCTTCTCTTAGTTGGGTATGGACTGGGACATTTCCAGAGTCTTTGGCAGTGGGCAGGCTATAGCCCAATAAAAATCTCTGGTTTCTATTAGATAAAAGCCCTGTTGCCATCCCATCCGCCCCCCTCCTCTTCCTCCCTTCCTCTTCTTGCCTCTGCTTTTTTTAAACTAATCATTGTGGTATGAGAGGCATACGAAAAGTTGTACATATTGTAAATGTAGAACAGAAAACATACTTGTAAAACCAACATCTAAGAAACCCTCCTCACGTTCCCTTCTCATCACTACTACTCTATCCCCAAGGGTAACCATCATCCTTACTACTAATATCACAGCTTGCTTTGCCTGGCTTGGTACTTTGTATATGGTACACAGCATATACTTTGGTGTCTCGCTTTTTCTGCTCAATCTTACGAGGGTCATCCATGGTTTTGTGTGATTGTGCTCATTGTTATATATTACTCCTTGTTTGAATATAGCATACTTCATTTATCCATTTGACTGTTGATGAACATCCTGGGACAACTATGAATAATACTGAAATGAACAGTTTTAGTACATACGTTTGATACCCAATTTTCTTTTCATTTATCTGAAGCCTCTCAAAAGACCCAAACACTTTGAGTCACCATAATAACCACTATAAAGAAGACATGCTGTTGATAGTTTTCTAGAATCTTATGAGTGAGATTCATTGCTTGAGGAAAACTTAATCCAATATCTGTCTTCAGGACAAAAAATGTGCTGTGATCTCTGATTCTAATAGGCCACTAGAGGATTTTGCTACTTGAGTATCATAACCCTTACAGATGATGTACAAACTGATAAGAGACAAAGGAAGTGCTGCTTGAAAAGTCAAATTATCTGTGGTTGAAAAAGCAGACAGATTATTACAGTTGAGGAGGAATGGGGCTTTAGATAAAGGGATGATCTGTGGCTCTGTTCTTTTTGCTACAAGAAATGAGGCTGAACTCTGCCTCCCCTCCCTGTCATCATTTCTGTCCAGCTCCAGCCCATGCATCAAGTGGGCTTCCACACAAAAACAAAGAAGAATAACTTTTTGGTGATACCACACTTTGCTTATCGTGAATCCCTTACTCAGCCCCTAACTGGGTAGGATTTAAAAAAACAAAACACAACAAAAAAAACCCCAAAAAATCTTTTTAGAATTAGCTTATGGGGAGAGATGAATTTAAAAAACACAAATAGAACACTGGAAGGTAAACTCCTGTGATATTATTTCAAAATGACATAGTATAGAAAGTGGTGATGCGGTTAAGTCCTACTAGAATCCTCTGGGAAACATATTTTAGTTACAGAGTCTGGGCTCCATCCTAGGTGATGGGAGCTATGTCCTTAGGGCCCCTATGTTCCAAAACTGTCATCTTTCTGAACCTGGGTCCCCTACTTCTTGAGCTTGGGACACTCAATTTGGACACTTTGTCAATAAGATGCTGTAGGCATCTGCAGTTACACTACCCTGTAGAAATATAATGTGAGCTACAAATGTGAGTCGTATATTTAATTTTAAATTTTCTACTAGCCACATTACATAAAATTAAAAATACAAATAATTTTAACATAATTTATATAACCCAATATACCCAAAATATTGTCATTTTGTTATGTAATATAACAATTACTAATGAGACCATTTACATTCTTTTATTTCTGAGCATTTGAAATATGAGGAATATTTTACATTTACAGAATTGCTCAATGCAGGGTGGTTATATTTTAAGTGCTCAATAGCCACATGTGGCTAGAGGCTACTATATGGAATAGCGTAGATAACAATCTAATAAATAGTCCATATAATCAAATGAAAATTATCAAACAAGTTGATTACTGAATAAGTAAATGACTGAAAATAACCTCTCAGGTCCTGTTTTTGTTTTTTATCCTCTATATATCCTCATTTCTGACGGTTAGGGTTAGGGTGTGTGTTATATGTATGTGAAGGAAAAAGAGACAGTGACCAAGGGAGAAAATGCAATCAAACTTTCATTTTTTAACACTTCTGTTTGTTACCTTTTTTTGTTGTTTGTTTTTTGAATTTTTCCTTAATGGAGAAGGATTAAGAGGGAAAGAAAAGGAAGAAAAAATGAAGGAAGTTGCACTAGAACTGAAGGAAGACTTGAACATTATTGACTCCAACTTAGAGCAGTGGATTACCAACTATAGCATGATGCATAATCACCTGGGGAACATACTTAAACTTCAGTATTCTGAATCCCAACCCAGAAGACAAATGTGGCAAGACTGGGATGGACATTTTAACAAATACCCTTGGCAGTTCTGATGTAGATTGTATAGGCCACAATTTTCAGAACACTAGCTTAGAGACAGGGCCCACTAGCGCTGGTCCAGAGGAAATCATAAATCTTCCTTTTTTAATGGGTTATTCCTTGGTGCGGACTGAATGGCAATTATTTTAGAGTGACCAAAGAGCCACAATTAGAAGGGAGACCAGTTGGACATGGTATTACTTGGGCAAAACAAATCTTGAAGAACAAGATTATGCTTATTACTGCCTTGTAAATGCCCTCAGGAAGCAAAGCTGTTCAGTGGCATATATTTGGTGAGGAAGTGGACCTCTTCGAGCAAAAGCATTGATCCCAAGATCTGACAGAAGAACCAGGAGCCATCAGGGAAATCCAAATCAAAACCTCAATGAGATACCACCTCACACCAGTCAGAATGGCTAAAATTAACAAGTCAGGAAACGACAGATGTTGGCGGGGATGCGGAGAAAGGGGAACCCTCCTACACTGTTGGTGGGAATGCAAACTGGTGCAGTCACTCTGGAAAACAGTATGGAGGTTCCTCAAAAAGTTGAAAATAGAGCTATCATACGATCCAGCAATTGCACTACTGGGTATTTACCCCAAAGATACAAAAGTAGGGATCCGAAAGGGTACGTGCACCCCGATGTTTATAGCAGCAATGTCCACAATAGCCAAACTGTGGAAAGAGCCAAGATGTCCATCAACAGATGAATGGATAAAGAAGATGTGGTATATATATACAATGGAATATTATGCAGCCATCAAAAGGAATGAGATCTTGCCATTTGCAACAACGTGGATGGAACTGGAGGGTATTATGCTGAGTGAAATAAGTCAAACAGAGAAAGACATGTATCATATGACCTCACTGATATGAGGAATTCTTAATCTCAGGAAACAAACTAAGGATTGCTGGAGTGGGGGGTGGGGTGGGAGGGATGCGGTGACTGGGTGATAGACACTGGGGAGGGTATGTGCTCTGGTAAGCGCTGTGAATTGTGCAAGACTGTTGAATCTCAGATCTGTACCTCTGAAACAAATAATGCAATATATGTTAAGAAAAAAAAAAAAAGGTAGCGGGAGGGGAAGAATGAAGCGGGGGAAATCGGAGGGGTAGATGAACCATGAGAGATGATGGACTCTGAAAAACAAACTGAGGGTTCTAGAGGGGAGGGGGTTGGGAGGATGGGTTAGCCTGGTGATGGGTATTAAAGAGGGCACATTCTGCATGGAGCACTGGGTGTTATGCACAAACAATGAATCATGGAACACTACATTTAAACTAATGATGTAATGTATGGGGATTAACATAACAATAAAAAAATAAGAACAAAAAAAAACAAAGAAAAGAAAAAAAAGAAAGCATCATCTCTCATCTTTGAAATTTACTGAAAATGTTTACACTTGCATTAGTTCCAGCGCCGTTGCTCAATGAGAGGTAGCAAGGGGGGGTGTGTGGAGCTCCCCACCTCGAAAGACCAATGGGATTCGTGGACTTTGGAATGTCTGCCAACCAACACTGGCTCTTCACAGCCAGGCGATTTATAAATGTACCTGCCACTAAACCAACTCTAACATGAGACTGTATACAAGATGTCCTGTCCTGGAGGCAGCTGGCATTGAGCTGTGGGGGTGCAGAGGACAAGAGGCTGCTCAGGCAGACTGCTGGCGGTGGGCCCCCTGGAACTGTCTCGGAGGGTGAGAAGGATGTCATCATGCAGAGACAGGAAAGACATTACAAGCGGAGGTTTGGCAGTGGAAAAATGTCTGATCTCTGGGGAAAGTGGTCAGGGTGGTAGAGGAGTATTATGAGAGGCAAGTGGTAATTCACAATGGGGAGAGTCATTGTTTTCTGTACTAAGTACTTGGGTAAATGTATTACATACATGGGGAGACAGTTTGACCCAGTTTGTACCAGACCTGCTTTTGCTCCTTGTCCTGGTGAAATGATTAATAGTCCCTTCACCCTCACAAGTCCCCATTTAGGTGTAAATCAAATGGTAATTCTGTGATGTAAGGATTTCCTCTCAGGTGGTGACTCAGGAAGTTGGGAGAAATTGTTGGCCTTGGCAATGAGGCCTAAAATACATTTAATGTTCATATAATTATGTGTACAGGCCCTCTATCGCCTAGACAAAGAAGCAGATCTTTTTATAAACACTTTCTGAAGAACAAACAATTTAACCTCTGAGAGTCAATTTCCTCATCTTTAAAGTGTAGATGATAATAATTTAGTAGGCTTACATTCTCTTATCCAAAACCTCAGGGAAAGACAGATTTCAAAATTTGGCATTTTTCAGATTTTAGATAATTTTTTTCTAGAAAGTTATTTATATACTTCCCTCCCCAGGAGATATAGTACCCTGTAATCATCAGTCTATTTCTGTAGCAAATGGATGAATATTCACACAAAGTAGAGTAATTAAAGTCTTTTATGGCCTCAGGTCAGTTCTGGTCCTGTTTTGCCACAAATAGGTTTGCCAGAAGCTTGTGGGAAAAGTTACTTTGTTTTGTTTCTAAGCTCACTGGGTATCAGAATTGTTGATAATGAATTGGCTGTAGAATTGCATTTCACCCACACAGTGATAAATATATTAAATTAGATTTTTCATGTAGAGTGCTTAGCAGAATGTGCAAGGAATGTAAGCTACTAACAATGATTAGTAGTAATATTTCCTAGAGATCCTAGAGAAAAAGTTGCATAAGTTGATCTGCAACTGTTCTCCGGTGTTGAATATCTGTCTCTGCTCAGAATCACAGACTTTCCTCAGATGATCCCAGTCTCATGGCTCCATCATCCATCAGGCAGAACAAACACTGACCCTCAGTTGGCTTCTTGAGTCTGTACTCCCTAATGTGATAAAGTGAAATAAATAAGGCCCTATGCAAATTCGATTAAAATCCAATCAAGGAAAAGAAACTGCAGACATCTGCTCTTCTCTGTCAGTTCAGTGTCATTGGGATATTTTCTCTTGGTCTTAAAACAAAAACAAGAACCAAACAAAATAACGATTAAAAAAAAAAAAAGACTTATTTTTCTTGAGTGCCTGCCAGACTGGCATTTGAACATTTGATCTGCTAAATAACTATTTGAACAAGAGCAGAGAAAAAGTAAACAGTAAGGTGAAGGGCACACAGGCTGTAATATCATCTGACTCTTGTTTCTCATTTGGGAATAATATTGTTTGGTGAGCTCACTTTTCTTTCAGATAGTAGTAAAACAGTATTTTGAGTCACTTTGGAAATGTTGGTCCATTTTTATATATGATTCTATCAGCCATGATTGAAAAGAAAGTTACTTTGAATGTCAAGACAAAAAATTAAGAACACATCCTGACTCAGTCTCCCTGGGTGAAGTAAATATTGAATAAGTTCACCTGTAGCGGCATCTTCATCTAGGAGAGGCTTTTGTTCTGTTTCCCCAGAGTTTAGCTTGATACGCATTTTTGTGTGATTTCTCCAGCCAGTGGACAAGCAGGTATCCGGTGATGTGTGAAAATCACAATCAGCCACAGTGTTGAGAAATCAGGTGGGAACCGTGCCCTGCAGAACTTTGGAGAAATATCCTGCCTCAGTTCAGGGTGCTATAACAGAACACCATAGACTGGCGGGGGTAAGATGGGGCAGGGGGTTTAAACAACAGGCATTTATCTTTCACAGTTCTGGAGGCTGAAAGTCCAAGATCAGGGTGCCAGCATGGTTATATTCTTGAAGAAGGCCCTCTTCCTGATGGACAGATGACTGTCTTCTTCTTGTATCCCCACATGTGAGAGAGCAGAGAAAAAGGGCTAGCTCTCTTCTTCTAAGGACACTAATCCCGTCATGGGGACTCCACCTTTATGACCTACCTATATCCCAAAGCCCCACCTGCAAATATCACCACATATATACTTTGGGGGGATACAAACGTGCAATCCATAACACATTCCAGTTAGCTGGGACACAAAGAGCTAACATATAATGATGGTTCTGCCAGACTAGAATGTCCAAGCAGACAGTCCAATTCAGATCGGTCACTTCAGAGAGTTTTAAAGATATAGGCACACTGTGGCCCAGATGTGCTGCTGGCCCAGTTATATTCTCCATTCTGGACCGAATATCCATCAGGACAAACTGACCACTCAGGTCGCACTAAATGGACCAGAAACATCACAGCTTGCCTTATCCTGATGTTTCAAATGAGGGGCTGACAGGCCAGACAACCACCTCTGCAAACCCCAATTAACAGTCCTGATGCTCTATTTCAGCCACATGAACAACTGAGACACGTACTATCCCAGACATTCCAATGATGTAGGGCTCATCTCATTCTTACCACCCAAGATAAACTTATATTAGGTATTCATCACTCAGACCCCCAAGTCACCCCCTCCTTCCTGCTCACTGTCTCACCTCAGGATTCCAGGAAGACCTCTGCTTGTCTAGCTGAAGGTGTTCCCCAAAAGGGAAGGGATTGAATTAAGACAACTAGGAGTTCCCTGTGGCTGTCTTGTCCCTTTTATTTACAAGCCCTAAGACTCAGCTGAGGTTGCTGAACAAAATGCATCCATTTATTTATAAGACTTATATGAGCTTCTTGGTCTGTCTCAGGGACAGATGTGGACCATTTTGTACTTCATTTTAAGGATTTGATCATTGAATACATTAAGTGTTGTGTCTGGGAAGAATGAGATTATTGATTATGTTTATAATGAAATATGAATTAATACAATGGTAATATTTTAATAACAAGAACTTCTCGGATGCCTTATGTAGTGCTGAGTAGAGCTAGTTGAATTTAATAACATAATATGGCTAAATAAATTAGAAAGGCAAACAAAAACACAAGAATTTGTTTAGTAGTTGGCTTCTGTTCTACCCAAATTATTAAATTACTTGCCCCAGTTCACCAACTAGCTTCTTCTATGTAAACATATTCTTTGTCAAAGCAATTGGTCTGCCAAAACATGAATAGTTATAAATCTGTTTAGTAAAAAGCCCCTGTGAGGGTTTAATAACTACTTTCTCTGTGGAAGTGGGTAGAATAATCCTCTTCTCTTTCAGTCCTCAAAGTTCTGATTTGATACTGAGGGCAGAAGAGAGTATATTTTGCACTCAGAGGACATATGGTAGTGTCTGGAGACCTGTTTTGTCTGTCACAATCAGGGGACGGGAAGCAGGGGCTGCTGGCATCCAACAATGCAGAGGACACCCCACATAACAATTACCTGGCCCGAGTGTCAGTAGTACTAAAGTTGAGAATCTCTGGTGTAGATAATGAAACAAAACATGTAAAATTTCTATGGCTGGTCTGTAAACAAGCCTTCTGACAATGAAGTGGACTCCATCTAATACATGGCCCTGGAATAACTTTTACTTTTTGCAGAGATGGGAAAGAGACACAAAAGAAAATACAATACTAAGAAGTGTGCTAAGGAATTAGCAAACCATCTCATAGGAACCACATTACAGCTCTCTGAGTCAGGGGATGTTAATGCCCCCATTATCCAAATGAAGAAGGGGAGGCTCAGTAAGATTAAGAAAATTGTATCTAATTGGTAAATCCTGCTTTTGAAGATCATGCCTTTGTCTACTACATGGCACTGCTGTACAGTATCAGGGAGGACAGAATCCTGGGGTCTGGCAAGATTCATGATTGGGATTCTCCAATTCCCAAAGCAGAGAAGCATTTTTTTTTTATTTAAAGATTTTTGTTTATTTATTTCAGAGAGAGAGAGAGAGCACAAGCAGAGGGGAGTGGCAGGCAGAGGGAGAGGGAGAAGCAGACTCCCCGCTGAACAGGGAGCCCGATGTGGGGCTCGATCCCAGGAGCCTGGGATCATGACCTGAGCCGAAGGCAGGTGCCCAACCGACTGAGCCACCCAGGCGCTCCCAGAGAAGCATTTCTGATAGTCTGTGGGATCATGAATACTTACTTTTGTTAATGAGGAGAAGGCAGCAGTGACATACCACTCTTCGGAAAACTCTGCCTAAGAGCCAACATTGTGGAAGATCATCCTTTTGCCATTCTTGCATTCAGGTAGCATATGTGTACAGAACAGTACAGTATAGGATGTCATAAAACCAATTTTAATTCTAACTCTCATACTCTTTTGACCCTGGAAGCATGACACTTAACCTATTATAGTTTAATTTTCTTTTATTTATAAATATGGTGATTAGTTTCTGATTCTATAGGTGTGTGGTGGGAGTTAATAATTTGCATTTCTACACATACCCCAGTGGTAATGGTACCACTGTTTTGGGGACTCGACTTTGAAAGCCATAGGACATGAGGACTTAATTCTACCACAGAAACTTGGTGAGCTCCATAACGTTTAGCTATGTTTTTCTTTAGTAATTTTTCTTCAGTCTTACTTGATATGTATTGTATTTCCAGCCTCCTTGATGAAATTTGGTAAAATACATCATCTCGTAAAGATATTTTGGTTCATATGTGTGAGATGGCTTTGAATCTTGGGGCTGGACACTGATTTGTCTGCATGAGGCTGCATATTTTAGATTTAGAGTATTTCTCTCTTGGGTTGTTCATTACCAATATGGATTATGGGTCTCTTCAATGTGGTCTCTTTGCCAGGCCACCTGCATCTTTTTCACACTGATTGAGGCTGACTATGGAGTGTCCTTGTATCAGTTGTCCAATTTGCCTTCAACACACTATGCCCAGGAGCCAAAAAGTAGGAGGTACAGAAGGCCCGGTCACACTTCAGTGCCATATATGTCTTTAGCATTACTCACCACCTGTTTTTCAGAGAGGAAAAAACTCCTCTTCTGTTTTCACTGATAACCCCTGAGTAGGGAGAGAAAGACCTATGCCAGATGAGTTCCCCTTAGTAGCTTCTTTGAAAAGGGTCTAACTTGGTGTATCTTTTCATCGTAAGAACTCACTACTTACATGACTGTCATGAGCGTAAGAGAGGGAGGACAAGGCTGAGAACTGCTGCTAAGAATACTTTTTTTCTTGTCTTTCACCCACTCCTCCCAGGTCCAGTAGAAATTCCATCAATTAAGATGTAACTAGAAAAATAGAACCACCATGCCAAGTTGTTCAGTGGAAGGAATGCAGTATGGGGAATTAGTAACAAGGTGTTAGAAAAGCTGAAAAAGGCACACAGGGAAATTAAAAGAAACCCAGAAAACAGCAATTCCTAGAAGCTGTCTTCAACTTCAGGGCTGAGGGGCAAGTGGTTTAATCATGGCTTAGCCACTTGGCAGAAGCTGCAACTATTGTGGACAAGTCTGATGAGAGATGAAACAATAGAAAAATAGTGAAGTCACAGGGACTACTGCTCAAAGAACAAGAACACTGAATAGGAGGAGGAGAAATATCCTGGCTTCTCTCTTTGTTTTATCTTCCCTCCTGTCATCCACTAGTGAGTACTTCCTATTGGCCCAACCTAAGTAAAAGAGGGACCTGGGAAATGTAGTTTGCAGGGTTAACCCTCTTCAATGCAAAGCAGGAGGAGGACCAGGATGGATCCAAATGCAAGCAGGCATATGTCACAATAGCCCACCCCTTCAGCTTTATATGTACCCCAAGTTAAAGTAGCATTTGCTCAGTCAGTTTTTCATTCTGCCTTGTCTAATTGTATTTGTTTTAAGCTGACAGTTCTTTATCCAGAAGACACTGGAATGGGAAAAGTACCAAGAGCATTTCAATGTTTCCACACTTCAGAAATGTTTTAGACACAACCACCCAAAACCAAATCTAGTGCTAAACTTGGAGTTTTTCTTGGTGAGCTGGTCTTTGATGTGGAGCAGTTCCTGTGAAAGGTGCCACTTGGATACCAATTATGTTGTCATTGCTGTTATTACTGTAGAAGGAGGAGTCAATTTGCCTTTTGTTTGCCCTAAAAGTGCCAGCGAGGTCAAGTGGGTCACCACTTTGTGTTATTTTGTTTGAAAAATGCACAATGAGACTCTTCGTGATGCAAAACAATGAGTATTCCTAATTTGCATTTCATTGTCCTAAGGTGTCTGTGCCTATCTAGGGTCATGTTAATTTAGGCATTTAAGGCTGGCTTTCAGCTTTAGAAAGGGCTGGGCAACTTGCTTTGTTTATATGTAGACACATTAAAAGCAAGAAGAATCAAGGGGACAACTATCCTTTGTTTGGGTGCTGGTAGATCCTAGAGTCATCCATTTTGGAGTGAGTTAGGGAAAAGCCAACCCAATTTTGTTGTTTTATAGGCAATCATTGGCAGCATGATGGTAAATGGATGGAAAAATGTCACTGCAAAAACAAAAGAGTAAAAGCCGAATTTTAGGTTGTTGAATTATAGTAGTTTTAGGATGAATGCTGTAGCGAAAACATTTATTCTTGTTTGTATTACCATGTTCATCTAGGTCAAAGGCCCACTTTTTATTCTCAACATAACATTTTTAAGAGACTATATTTGGCAGATTTAGAGGAAGGTTATTTTAAGTTGAGATAACCTGCAATTTGGAGAATGCACTGTTAGAATAAGAAAAAAATACACAAACACAAAGGTCCTAAAGTCAAGTACAAACTCTTGATGCCTCAAATTCAGAATCTAGCATTGAATTTTACGTGCCATTTAGAGAGAACATGTTCCTGTATTTGAACCTCAATTCCACAAAGACGTGCAAGGCATTATTCTGCTTTTTATCATTTTTGTGTGTGTGTTTTCTTACCTTGAAGAAAGGTAAGGCTCTGCATGGTTTGGGCCCAAAACCCCATGCTGCTCAAAGTATACTGAGCATGACTGGGTCACTTAGAATATAGGCTTGATACCAGGAGTCCTGTTGTCTCTGCTGGGTCACGAGAAATCATCTTGGATTTGGGCTTCTGGGTCTTTTGGAGAATGCTGTACTTTTTTTTTTTTTTTTTTGCCACATGCAGTTGAATCAGTGGAACCATCTTCACCAATGTAGGATACTCTTATTTCTACTAGTGGTAATCCTCTAAGGTTTAAAATGTTCTGCTTTGGAAATATTTGGAAAATAATTGACTGGTTCACAGGAGAATGCAAATTAAAAGGCTTCATTCTGCAGGAAAACTCAGTTCACCCAATAGTTCTTGAATTTTTTTTTTCTTTGTTTTTGGTCAGAATGACCATCCTGGCTTAGATATCTCTAGTTGCCTAAGACCTTGCTGGTTCTGACTTCGCTGTATCAGACCTAATGCAGAACTTATGTTATCTTGAGCATTAAAGCTCAAACTTACTTTAAGTCTATTTAGCCCTTTACTTTCTTTTTTTTTTTTTTTAAGATTTTATTTATTTGAGAGAGAGAGAATGAGTGAGAGAGAGCGTGCACATGAGAGAGGGGAGGGTCAGACTCGCTGCTCAGCAGGGAGGGTCAGCTCGCTGCTCAGCAGGGAGCCCTATGTGGCACTCGATCCCGAGACTCCAGGATCATGACCTGAGCCGAAGGCAGTCGCTTAACCAACTGAGCCACCCAGGCGTCCCTAGCCCTTTACTTTAATTCGTTCTTTAATCCAAGCATTCTTCTGCTTATTTATGCACTAATTCATTTAACAAGTATTCATTGAACCCCATTAATTGACAACTTCTCTAAGAGACACTGGGTCTAGACTTTTCAAACAAAGCTAAACGCTCAAAGAGAGACAATGGCTAGAACATCAAGGATAAGAAAGATGGCAGCTGATTTCAGAAAAAAAGGGCAGAGATGTGACTAAGAGGACAGTGTAAGTTATGTTGGGGATTTGGGCTATTTATCCTAAGATGAACTGGAGATCATTGTGTGATTTAAGCCAGGGGTCGTGGAGGGGTGAACATTAAGTTTAGTGTGGGAATAAGCAATCAAAAAGGTGTCATGCTTAGATCTATGTTCCAAAGAATTATTCAGACTGTAGCATAGACTGGATGCACCAATGTGAATGCTAGAGCAGTAGTAGAGGATGAAAACTTGGGTAACTTGGAGTGGGTTAAAATAATCATGGGTTAAATATGGTGAAGTGGGAAGAGGATAGTTAAGGATGCCTGATGGTGCCATTAACTAGGACAGAGAACACTGGAAAGGGGTTAGTACTGTCTTGCTTGTCTGCCTCCCCTTTGTTCATACAGTATGTCTTGCATAACAGCACAAACATCCATTTGTTTTCATTATAGAGTATTACGAACATAAATGTAATGACCACTGATATACCATACAATTGAGACTAACTTGTTCCACTGTTACTGGTGCTTTGCTAGAAAAGAATTCAATTATTAAAACTTATCTGAGTAATGTAGTGGAAAGAGCATGAGCTTTGTAATTAGATACACCTTATCTAAATCTTGGTTTACCACCTCTTAGTTTCGAAGGAATGGACAACTTTTTTCAGTCTCTCAATCTAGGTGCTACTGACATTTTGGGCAGGATAAATTTTGGATGTGGGGGGTGCCCTATGCATTTTAGGATGTTATGCAGCTTTCCTGCCTTCTAACCACAAGATACTGGTAGCCCTGCCCCTTTTTCATAACAATCAAAGATGTCTCCAGATGTTTTCCAATGGCCTCCAGGAGGCAAAATTTCCTCTGATTGAGAACTCCATTACCTTCTTTGAGTCATAACTAGATTATTTGTAAAATAGCTATGATCTATTTACCTTCTTGGCTGATATTTACTTAGTACATATAAAATTAGAAATATACAATTGGATATGAATATTTAGAATAATCAACTAATAACAAAGCATAAATTTTAAAAGCTGACAATATCATTAACAACACAATATATTGGGGGCCTGGATGGCTCAGTTGGTTGAGCGTCCGACTCTTGATTTTGATTCAAGTCATGATCTCAGGGTCCTGGGATTGAGCCCTGCTTCAGGTTTCCCACTCTGTGGGGAGTCTGCTTGGGGATTCTCTCTCTCTCTCTCCCCCCTGCCCCTTGTGCCCCTCCTCCCACTCACACTCTCTCTCAAATAAATAGATAAATCTTCAAAAATATATATATAGCAAAATATTTTGCTTTTGCTAACTCTCTTTCCAGAGATGCACAAGTGAAGAGCCCTGAAACTCCATGACCATCACAGAAGGCAAGCCTCTAAACAGAATGGATAAGGGGCCCCTGGCTGACTCAGTCAGTAGAGCATGCAACTCTTGATCTCAGGGTTGCGAACTTAAGCTCCTTGTTGGATGTAGAGTTTATTTCAAAATACATACATATATACATACAGAATGCATCACTTGAAAGATGGAAATGGAATTAGAACAGAAGTTACTGACTCCAAGCCCCACATGGGTTCTCCCTTAGAGGATCCACTCTTGAATTCACTTTGACGTCAAATGCTCTTCTGTTCTATTCCTCCATACTGTGTGCTATAAACATCCACGACAATCTTCATTATTACAAGTAGTTATTATATACTAGAAGAGAATAAAACTTCTGTCTGTCATCCAATCTCTCTTTGAAAAAGAACCTTTTGTTACTTTAACACCCTACTTAATTATCAAGTGAGAGTGTAGGCCCACCTTAAAAGCCTGTTGATTGGGAGATTGATGGTTCAGTGACTAAGTAAGAAAGGACCAGCCTGCAAACATTATGGGCCTCATTCTAAAATTTAACACTGATCTTATCACCTTAGAAACAGCTTCCTCTATGACCTCTTTATGGGATTCATTGAAGAAATAATTGCCAGTTCTGAAATCTGTTGAATTAGCACTGGTATCTAAAGATCTATTAAGAGTTTATGGTTTCAAGTTTAGGCAGCTACTGGCTATTGAGGGAAGGGGAGCAGGTTTCACTCCAAAATATGTCTTTTTGGCATAAGGATTATTTTGAGCTAAAGCCAGTCAAAACCCAGCAGTTTGAGGAAAAGCTCTTTACTTGCCCCTCAACTGCCTAAATTTATATTGGAAAGGGGGCCTGTACCAGGAAGAGAGTTGTTACTGGAAGACAGCTTTTTACCTAAGAAACTTAACTGTGTAACAGTTAAGGCAACTGTTATGGGAACCTATGTTTTCCAGATGTCTCCACTCTCACCTTCCTGTGAATGGTCTTCCTTCTCTTTGTATCCTCAGACTTCTACCCCTTTCCTTAGGTCAGCCTGTTTCTATAAGCCTCAATTATCTGGCTACTCTTTGGGTCTCAGATTTTTATGGGGCTGCCATTTGTACAAAATTTGTTTTTCTCCATTAATCCGCCTTATGTCAATTTAACTATTGGACCACCCCAAGAATCTAGAAGGGAAGAAAGAAAAATTTTTCCTTTCCTACAGTTGGTGACCATGAAGGGACAAACTTCACTGTCTGGACACTTGTTCCTGGGGCTGTTGTAGCTGAGAAAACCTGGGTCCAGTGGAATTTAGAGTGATGAGGGTCCCTTTTTGTTTTCTTTTCTATTTTTTTCCTGAAGATTTTATTTATTTGTCAGAGAGAGAGAGTGCACAAGCAGGGGGAGTGGCAGGCAGAGGGAGAAGCAGGCTCCCCGCTGAGCAGGGAACCAGATGCAGGACTTGATCCCAGGACCCTGGGATCATGATCTGAGCCGAAGGCAGATGCTTAACCAACTGAGCCAGCCAGGTGTCCCTTCTTTTCTATTTAAAAATTTTTTTTAATTTAAATTCAATTTAGTTAACAGACAGTGTATTAGTTTCAGGGATAGAATTTAGTAATTCATCAGTTGCATAAAATACCCAGTGTTCATTCCATCAAGTGCCCTTCTTAATGCTTATCACCCAGTTACCCCATCCCCCCACCCGTCTCCCCCTCCAGCAACCCTCAGTTTGTTTCCTATAGTTAAGAGTCTTTTACGGTTTGCTTTGCTGTTTTTTTCTTACTTTTTCCTTCCCTTCTGCTATGGTCATCTTTTTTGTTTCTTAAATTCCACATATGAGTGAAATCATGTGGTATTTGTCTTTCTCTGACTGATTTACTTTGCTTATCATAATACTCTCTAATTACATCCATCGTGTTGCAAATGGTAAGATCTAATTCTTTTCGATGGCTGAGTAATATTCCATTGTGTGTGTGTGTGTGTGTGTGTGTGTATGTGTGTGTATAAGCCACATCTTCTCTTTACTAAATTTAGATTTTAGATGAGCAGGAGGAAATCTTTGTGGAACTAGTTCCTTGAGTATAGCAACTCCAGTAAAGATTTGTTATGAGTACTCTATATTTTTATTGATCCTTTTCCTTCCAGAGATGGTCACTGTTTTGTCTCTGTTGTGTCATTTGTCGTAAGGGAAAAACCATAGGGTGGAATGCAGGCATAGGGCCTATGAACCTGCTGTTTGAGCTAGCCTCAAAGAATGATGAGTTTATGGTTCTTATGAGACTGGTGGCTGTTTAGACTAACTTTGCTGTGAATTAATATGCATATGTGGTAAAGGCTGTTGCTAAGGGACATCTTGGAATTTTTCCTAGGCTCTTCTACAAGTAATCAGTGAAGGCCAATGTACAGGGGTTGATATAATCAACAGTAGAGGTTCTTCTCCTTAAGGTGAATTGGTCCAAGGTCGAATTGTGCACTCAGGAGGCCTTTGTTGAACACTTCATACAAATTTTTTTTAAAAGGACATACTGCATTAAACCCCGAAGCTCTAGAAATCTTTTGATTCCCATCTTAGTTGGAAATTTCCTGATAAAGAGAAGCAAGTTGGAAAGGTGGGTCAGTCCCTTGATATTCAGGCTGCATGTAATACAGTTCTTTGGGGAGTTGGAAACAGCGTCTTTGTCTTTTAAATCTCTACAAAAGCATGAATATAGCTCTAGAAGCAGCAATTCAAATACCAGCTATCTTTAACAATCTCTAAACCTCCCCTACTCATCTCAGAATGCTTGTAGACATTGTAAAAGATCAGAATGCTGGAAACAAAATTGTCCTGTATTATTCTAGACCTCTGATAATAGGTAAATATACCTCAAAACTCCTTGGAGGAAATTTGGGTACTTTTCTATGCCTTTGTGATGTATATTTCTTAATCCCATCTTCTCTAGGAACTAAGAGCCATTCTTGGAAATGCAAACTTTAGGGGGTATATTTCTCCTCCCAGGGTGGTGGTGTGTGGGGGGGAAGGTATTTGGAAACTGGGCTAGTGAAAAATTTCAAATGACTTTTCCACAAATGTTAGTAGAAAAAGCTTGAGCTATTTAAGCAAGTAAGCTTGATTTAGTCCATCTTCCAGAAACACAGTTTGGAATCAATTGCTCTTTTTCTTTTTAATTTTATTTTATTATGTTATGTAGTCACCATACAGTACATCATTAGTTTTTGATGTAGTGTTCCATGATTCATTGTTTGCATATAACACCTAGTGCTCCATGCAGGCTGACCCATCCCCCCAACCCCCTCCCCTCTAGACCCTCAGTTTGTTTTTCAGAGTCCATAGTCTCCCATGGGTCATCTCCCCCTCCGATTTCCCCCCCTTTCATTCTTCCCTACTGCTATCTTCTTCTTCTTCTTCTTCTTTTTTTTTTTAACATATAAATTATTATTTGTTTCAGAGGTACAGATCTGTGATTCAACAGTCTTGCACAATTCACAGCTCTCACCACAGCACATACCCTCCCCAATGTCTATCACCCAGCCACCCCATCCCTCCCACCCCCACCACTCTAGCAACCCTCAGTTTGTTTCCTGAGATTAAGAATTCCTCATATCAGTGAGGTCATATGATACATGTCTTTCAATGACTGACTTATTTCGCTCAGCATATTACCCTCCAGTTCCATCCACGTCGTTGCAAATGGCAAGATCACATTCCTTTTGATGGCTGCATAATATTCCATTGTATATATATACCACTTCTTCTTTATCAATTCATCTGTTGATGGACATCTTGGCTCTTTCCACAGTTTGGCTATTGTGGACATTGTTGCTATAAACATCGGGGTGCACATACCCCTTCAGATCCCTATATTTGTATCTTTGGGGTAAATACCCAGTAGTGCAATTGCTGGGTCATACAGTAGCTCTATTTTCAACTTTTTGAGGAACCTCCATACTGTTTTCCAGAGTGGCTGCACCAGCTTGCATTCCCACCAACAGTTTAGGAGGATTCCCCTTTCTCCGCATCCCCGCCAACATCTATCATTTTGTGACTTAATTTTAGCCATTCTGACTGGTGTGAGGTGGTATCTCATTGAGGTTTTGATTTGGATTTCCCTGATGCTGAGTGATGCTGAGCACTTTTTCATGTGTCTGTTGGCCATTTGGATATCTTCTTTGGAAAAATGTCTGTTTGTGTCTTCTGTCCATTTCTTGATTGGATCATTTGTTCTTTGGGTGTTGAGTTTAAGAAGTTCTTTATAGATTTTGGATACTAGCCCTTTATCTGATATGTCATTTGCAAACATCTTCTCCCATTCTGTCAGTTATCTTTTGGTTTTGTGGACTGTTTCTTTTGCTGTGCAAAAGCTTTTTATCTTGATGAAGTCGTCCCAATAGTTCATTTTTGCCCTTGCTTCCCTTGCCTTTGGTGATGTTTCTAGGAAGAAGTTGCTGTGGCTGAGGTCAAAGAGGTTGCTGCCTGTGTTCTCCTTTAGGATTTTGATGGACTCCTGTCTCACATTGAGGTCTTTCAACCATTTGGAGTCTATCTTTGTGTGTGGTGTAAGGAAATGGTCCAGTTTCATTCTTCTGCATGTGGCTGTCCAATTTTCCCAACACCATTTGTTGAAGAGACTGTCTTTTTTCCATTGGACATTCTTCCCTGCTTTGTCAAAGATTAGTTGACCATAGTGTTGAGGGTCCATTTCTGGGCTCTCTATTCTGTTCCATAGATCTATGTGTCTGTTTTTTGCCAGTACCATGCTGCCTTGAAGATGACAGCTTTGTAATAGAGCTTGAAGTCCGGAAATGTGATGCCGCCAGCTTCGCTTTTCTTTTTTTTTTTTTTTAAGATTTTATTTGTTTATTTGACAGAGAGAGACACAGCAAGAGAGGGAACACAAGCAGGGGGAGTGGGAGAGGGAGAAACAGGCTTCCCACCGAGCAGGGAGCCCGATGCGGAGCTCGATCACAGGACCCTGGGATCATGACCTGAGCCGAAGGCAGACGCTTAACCGACTGAGCCACCCAGGCGCCCCGCTTTTCTTTTTCAACATTCCTCTGGCTATTCGGGGTCTTTTCTGGTTCCATACAAATTTTAGGATTATTTGTTCCATTTCTTTGAAAAAAGTGGATGGTATTTTGATGGGGATTGCATTGAATGTGTAGATTGCTCTAGGTAGCATTGACATCTTCACAATATTTGTTCTTCCAATCCATGAGCATGGAACGTTTTTCCATTTCTTTGTGTGTTCCCCAATTTCTTTCATGAGTATTTTATACTTTTTTGAGTACAGATTCTTTGCTTCTTTGGTTAGATTTATTCCTAGGTATCTTATGGTTTTGGGTGCAATTGTAAATAGGATAGACTCCTTAATTTCTCTTTCTTCTGTCTTGGTTGTGGCGTATAGGAATGCCACTGATTTCTGTGCATTGGTTTTATATCCTGCCACTTTACTGAATTCCTGTATGAGTTCTAGCAGTTTCGGGGTGGAGTCTATTGGGTTTTCCACATAAAGTATCATATCATCTGCAAAGAGTGAGAGTTTGACTTCTTCTTTGCCGATTTGGATGCCTTTTATTCTTTTTGTTGTCTGATTGCTGTGGCTAGGACTTCTAATACTATGCTGAATAGCAATGGTGGTAATGGACATCCATGCCGTGTTCCTGACCTTAGGGGAAAAGCTCTCAATTTTCCCCATTGAGAATGATATTCGCTGTGGGTTTTTCATAGATGGCTTTTATGATCTTGAGGTATGTACCCTCTATTCCTATACTCTGAAGAGTTTTGATCAAGAAAGGATGCTGTACTTTGTGAAATGCTTTTTCTGCATCTATTGAGAGGATCATATGGTTCTTGTTCTTTCTTTTATTAATGTATTGTTTCGTATTGATTGATTTGCAAATGTTGGACCAACCTTGCAGCCCAGGAATAAATCCCACTTGGTCGTGGTGAATAATCCTTTTAATGTACTGTTGGATTCTATTGGCTAGTATTTTGGTGAGAATTTTGCATCCATATTCATCAAGGTTATTGGTCTTTAATTCTCTTTTTTGATGGGGTCATTGTCTGGTTTTGGGATCAAGGTAATGCTGGCCTCATAAAACGAGTTTGGAAGTTTTCCTTCCATTTCTATTTTTTGGAACAGTTTCAGAAGAATAGGTATTAATTCTTCTTGAAATGTTTGGTAGAATTCCCCTGGGAAGCCATCTGGCCCTGGACTTTTGTTTTTTGGGAGATTTTTGATGACTGCTTCAGTTTCCTTAGTGGTTATAGGTCTGTTCAGGTTTTCTATTTCTTCCTGGATCAGTTTTGGTAGTTGATACATCTCTAGGAATGCATCCATTTCTTCTAGATTATCTAATTTGCTGGCATACAGTTGCTCATAATATGTTCTTAGAATTGTTTGTATTTCTTTGGTGTTGGTTGTGATCTCTCCTCTTTCATTCATGATTCTTTATTTGGGTCATTTCTCTTTTCTCTTTGATAAGTCTGGTCAGGGGTTTATCAATCTTGTTAATTCTTTCAAAGAACCAGCTCCTAGTTTCATTGATCTATTCTACTGTTCTTTTGGTTTCTATTTCATTGATTTCTGCTCTGATCTTTATTATTTCTCTTCTCCTGCTGGGTTTAGGCTTTATTTGCTCTTCTGTCTCCAGCTCCTTTAGGTGTAGGGTTAGGTTGTGTATTTGAGACCTTTCTTGTTTCTTGAGAAAGGCTTGTATTGCTATATACTTTCCTCTTAGGACTGCCTTTGCTGCATCCCAAAGATTTTGAACAGTTGTGTTTTCATTTTCATTGGTTTTCATGAATTTTTTTAATTCTTCTTTAATTTCCTTATTGACCCATTCATTCTTTAGTAGGATGCTCTTTAGCCTCCATGTATTTGAGTTCTTTCTGACTTTCCTCTTGTGATTGAATTCTAGTTTCAAAGCATTGTGTTCTCAGAATATGCAGTGAATGATCCCAGTCTTTTGGTACCGGTTGAGATGTGATTTGTGAGCTAGGATGTGATCTATTTTAAAGAATGTCCCATGGGCACTAGAGAAGAAAGTGTATTCCTTTGCTTTGGGGTGGAATGTTCTGAATATATCTGTGAAGTCCATGTGGTCCAATATGTCATTTAAAGTCTTTATTTCCTTGTTGATCTTTTGCTTAGATGATTTGTCCATTTCAGTGAGGGGGGTGTTCAAATCCCCCAGTATTATTGTATTGTTGTCGATGTGTTTCTTTGCTTATGTTATTAATTGGCTTATATCATTGGATGCTCCCATGTTAGGGGCATAGATATTTACAATTACTAGGTCTTCTTGTTGGATAGACCCTTTAATTAGGATATATATTGTGTCCTTCCTCATCTCTTATTACAGTCTTTGGTTTAAAATCTAATTTGTCTGATATAAGGATTACCACCCCACTTTCTTTTGGTGTCCGTTAGCATGGTAAATGGTTTTCCACCCCCTCACTTCCAATCTGGGGGTGTCTTTGGGTCTAAAATGAGTCTCTTGCAGACAGCATATTGATGGCTCTTGTTTTTCATCCAATCTGATAGCCTGTGTCTTTTGACTGGGGCATTTAGCCCATTTACATTCAGGGTAACTGTTGAAAGATAGGAATTTAGTGCCATTGTATTGCCTGTAAGGTGACTGTTACTGTATATTGTCTGTGTTCCTTTCTGGTCTATGTTGCCCTTAGGCTGTCTCTTTGCTTAGAGGACCCCTTTCAATATTTCTTGTAGGGCTGGTTTCATGTTTGCAAATTCCTTTAGTTTTTGTTGGTCCTGGAGGCTTTTTATCTCTCCTTCAATTTTCAATGACAGCCTAGCTGGATATAGTATTCTTGGCTGCATATTTTTCTCATTTAGTGCTCTGAATATATCCTGCCAGTCCTTTCTGGCCTGCCAGGTCTCTGTGGATAGGTCTGTTGCCAATCTAATGTTTCTACCCTTGTAGGTTACAGATCTCTTCTCCCGAGCTGCTTTCAGGATTTTCTCTTTGTCTCTGAGACTCGTAAGTTTTACTATTAGATGTCGAGGTGTTGACCTATTTTTATTGATTTTGAGAGGGGTTCTCTGTGCCTCCTGGATTTTGATGCCTGTTTCCTTCCCTAAATTAGGGAAGTTCTCTGTTATAATTTGTTCCGATATACCTTCTGCCCCTCTCTCTCTTTCTTCTTCTTCTGGGATCCCAATTATTCTAATGTTGTTTCATCTAATGGTATCACTTATCTTTTGAATTCTGCCCTTGTGATCCAGTAGTTGCTTATCTCTCTTTTTTCCCCATCATTTGGTCTTTTATATCACTGATTCTCTCTTCTGCCCCATTTATCCTCACTGTTAGAGCCTCCATTTTTGATTACAGCTCATTAATAGCCTTTTTGATTTCGACTTGGTTAGATTTTAGTTCTTTTATTTCACCAGAAAGGGTTTCTCTAATAACTTCCATGCTTTTTTCAAGCCCAGCTAGTATCTTTAAAATCGTCATTCTGAACTCTAGTTCTGACATCGTACTAATGTCTGTATTGATTAGGTCCCTGGAACTCAGTACTGCCTCTTACTCTTTTTTTTGAGGTGATATTTTCCATCTTGTCATTTTGTCCAGAGGAGAATAGATGAATGAGAGAACAAAATGCTAACAGGGTAACAACGTCCCCAGAAAATATACACTATACAAATCAGAAAAGACCTGAAACTGGGGGAAAAGAAAGGGAAAGAAAGGAAAAAAAAAAAGAAAAAGAAAGAGATAAAAACAAACAAAAAGAAAACAAAACAAACCAGAATATAATCAAATATGATCAGGCTGGTGCATAGATCATTGCCACACACTAGATTTTGGGCGTATTTTGGTATGTTAGAAGAAAGTGCCTCCCAAAATTTTAAAGAAAGAAAAACTTATATATGTAAAAATATAAGGGTTAATACGATGAAGGGATGGAATATGACTGTAAAGATGAAAATTATAAGATTTTATAAAAGGAATTGATAAGTTGGTTGAAAAAAAGAGGATTTAAAAAAAAAAAGGGAGAGAATGTGATCAGGCAGAATACTAGAACAAAGCCATACACTAGAGATTTAGGGTATATTTTGATCTGTTAGAAGAAACTCTATCCCAAAATTTTAAAGAGAGAACAGCTCATATATATATATACTAAAAATAAGGGTAACTAACATGAAGGGTTAGAATGTGACTCTAAAAATGAAAAATAAAAAAGATTTTTTAAAAAGGGATTGATAAGATGTTGGTTGAAAAAGGGAAAAAGAAAAATTCAAAAAATAAAAAAAGACAGTTAATTTTTTTTGACTTTGAAAGACTAAGGAATCCTGGGAAAAAAGCCATGAATTCTGTGTGCAGTATTCCCCTAGCACTGTTGTTCTGCTGTTCTCATTGATCGGTTAACTTGGTCTTGGCTGGCTGTTCTTGCTGATCTTCTGTGGGAGGGGCCTGTTGCCGTGGTTCCCAAATGTCTTTGCCAGAGGGGGAAATGCCCCGCCCTTGCTGGGCCTGGGCTAAGTAATCTGCTCAGGTTTGCTCTCGGGAGCTTTTGTTCCCTGCAAGCTCTCCGTACAGCTTTGGAGGACGAGAGTGAAAATGGCAGCCTCCCAATCTCTGCCCCAGAGGAGCCGAGAACTCGGGGCCCCACTCCTCAGTGCGCCCCCAGAGAAAAGCAGGTAGTCACTCCCGTCTCCCCAGTCTCGGGCCACACTCCGTGCTCACCCAGCCTGTGACTGAGCGTTTCTTTCTTTTTTTTTTCTTTAAAGATTTTATTTATTTATTTGACAGAGACACAGCGAGAGAGGGAACACAAGCAGGGGGAGTGGGAGAGGGAGAAGCAGGCTCCCCACAGAGCAGGGAGCCCGATGCGGGACTCGATCCCAGGACGCTGGGATCATGACCTGAGCTGAAGGCAGTCGCTTAACCAACTGAGCCACCCAGGCACCCTGACTGAGCGTTTCTATCTTTGGCTCACAACCCCGTGTGGAGTCTCCAAACCCAGCAGATCCCTGCGGTGCGCTCCCGCGCCGCTCCTCCCCAGGGGAGGAAGGGGAGTCTCCCCGGATCTGCCGCTTGTTGGGTCCCTGCTGGAGGAGCAGTGGCCCGACTGTGCGGCGGATCACGGTTTATGGCAACCCCGAGCTGAGAGCCCACTCCTCGGCTCTGTCTCTGCAGCCGGCTTCCCCACTCCGATCCCTGGGAGCTCTGCCACACTCAGGCAGGCACCCCCGGTCTTTCTGTGACCCTGAGGATCCTGAGACCACACTGTCTCGCGAGGGTTCCACCCCTCGTTTAGCCACTGGAGCGACATCCGTCACTGGAGCCAACTTTTGAAAGTTCCGATTTTGTGCTCCGCTGCTCTATCACTTGCCAGAAGTGGCCGACGGAGGCCCCCTCCCCCGCCGTCTATCCTCCCGAATATCACCTCAGATTCACTTCTCTGCACGTCCTACCTTCCAGAAAGTGGTCGCTTTTCTGTTCAGAGAGTTGTTGCTCTTCTTTTCTTCGATCTCCTGTTGCATTTGTAGGTGTTCAGAACGGTTTGATCCCTATCCAGCTGAATTCCTGGGACCAGACGAAATCCAGGTCTCCTACTCCTCCACCATCTTGCTCCTCCCCCCCGCAACTGTGTTTGTTTTCTAGGGTCTGCAGACTATGTAAACAGCAGAAATTTATTTTCTCACAGTTTTGGTGACTGGGCATCCAAGATCAATTTGCCAGCAGGGTTGGTTTCATCTTTGGCCTCTCTCCTTGGCTTGCAGATAATCGCCCTCTTGCTGCCTATTCACAGTGTGGTGGTCTGTGCATGCACACCTCTGGTGCCTCTCCATGTCCTAATCTGCTCTTATAAAGACCCCAGTCAGATTGGATTAGGACCCACCCTGATGGTCTCGTGACTTAATTGCCCACATAAAGGCTCTATATCCAAAATAACCACACTTTGAGGTATTAGGGTTTAGGGCTTCAATGTATGAGTTTAGGGGTACACAATTCAGCCCATAAAAGCAACCTTTTATGTTTAGATGGAAATATACTATGTTTTTTTTTTTAATATTTATTTATTTATTTGAGAGAGAGAGAATGAGAGACAGAGAGCATGAGAGGGAGGAGGGTCAGAGGGAGAAGCAGACTCCCTGCCGAGCAGGGAGCCCGATGCGGGACTTGATCCCGGGACTCCAGGATTATGACCTGAGCTGAAGGCAGTCGCTTAACCAACTGAGCCACCCAGGTGCCCTGGAAATATACTGTTTTTAAAGCATTTTAACATATCACTAGACTAAAACATCCTTAAGCTTTCAGTAATCATGATGAGAAGTAATTCCATTTTCCATGCATAGCCTGGGAAAAACAAATGTTTCAAATTCATGATTTAATAAAATGTAGGTCCAAAGGATGTGGCATGGAGCTTATCTGTTAAGTGTAGGATAGTCACTGGTTAGTGCATTCCATGTAGTTGCCTCTTACTTTGAACACAAGTTTTTCATGATGAAGGAAGACTATTTTTTTGGTTCGTGTTGCTTTGGGAGAAAGATGGATTTTGGTAGTGTCATATGAGCAACTATTGTAACTTTTAAAGAAATAATAATAATAACAATTAAAAAGTCAGATTCTGAGCTTTTTAGGGTAAGCTAAAAGTTCTTTGTGTGCCTGACTTTAAGGACAGAAGTCCCTTGCAATCCGGACTCTCTGAATATTTGATATAATAACTTGCAAAATTTTTTTACCAGGAATTCACTTCCTACACAAAATAATCTCTTGTAACAAATATACATATATATACTACTAAAATCTTTAAGTTACACCTGAGTTCCAGATGAGAGGATGTAGAGTGTATTGAAGTCTTAATTTAGCTGTTTTTTCAAAAGGACTTAATATCTTTCTCTTGTTGTTCAATGTACTATATGTTGTAACTATTTTTCTCCAATATTCATGTGACTATATCTTCTGAGCAGGTAGAAATGCTCTTGAAGAAAGTAGGTGAGCTTAAAGACCTAGAATAGCCCACAGATTAAAAGGAAAATTGAAAATAAGAGCTATTGGGAGAAGTTTGAATCTAAAAGTGGTTGAACCCAAATAAAAAATCTTTGGTCTTGTTAAGGAGTTGGGATTTAGTAAGTGAACATTGAAAATGCTGAAGAACTGTTAACATCAAATAGTGAAGGAACTACTCTTTAGAAAATCCATTAATTTGATGGGTTCATCATTGCTCAGAGGAAGATGAAGAGCAATCCTGATTCAACTGTAAAGTCTCAAAATAAATTTTAGGAAGTTTATATAAAATAGTTTTTGTTGCAAGTGAGTGTTATTATGTCCTGATTAAAAACAATGTATCAAAAAATTGCAATTATTGTGTATTATCAGTAGCAAATGGAGCCCAAACATGTCTGCTTTGAAGCTATTGTTGGTGTCTTTCGCCCGTTGCTTTATTAAGTGGCTTTAATCAAAGATTCATGGCCATTCACTTCCAGAATCCCAGGAACCAAGGGGGAGAAGATTCCCTCTTATTCCTTAGATTCAGAAAGTTGGCAATTTACTATTTTACTGAGTCCTGCAGCAACTCACTTTTACTCACCTCCATACCCATCAAATAGCAAGCTGACCACCGCTTCCAAGCCCCTCTTCTTGCCACCAAACTTTACTAGAGAAACTCTTCCATTTACAGGTAACCATTAAAAAGTGCTTTACTAAGAGTGATTTTCAACCATTAGTTACCTGTAACATTGTCTCACCATTTGTATTATATTACATTTTCACTGAAGCATAGATAGAAAATATATGTTTACCTGATACTGTGTGGTATCCAGTTGTCTTAGTGCTAAATAATTAGGAATTGGTATTTACTTCTGCATCTCCAGTGTTTAAATATTCTAGGAACTCATGTTTTGGATGGATGGATGGATGATTGAATGATAAAAAGAAACAGCTATCTCTAACATTGCCAACTTCTAGGCTTCCTGGGAACTTGATCATTGTGTGAAATGTTCTTTCTATGAAGAAATGTATTTGGAATTACAAATAACTTTCACATAAATGTTTGGAACACAAAACTGGTGTACAGCCCTATTCCATATCACAATCTTCCTGGTAGAGTTTTCTAGGATTCTCTTGTTGAGACCTGACTTATATTTTCTCTTCCTACCTGATTTGTAATTACTTATCTCAGGACCTTACACTTCAGAAACAGGCTTATTTTACTCTCCAGCTGAAACTGCTCCTTCTGGGATGATGCCTAATGTGCCACCCTACATGCCAAAGGATCAACTAGGCATGGTCTAAGAGAAGAGTCATAGGCAATTATGTGCTGCACAGGTGGCTTTGGAGGATGACAGCAGAGGCTTTATTTCACCCCACAGTCTTAGCAACTTATGCTACGGCCCCAGCCCTATCACTCTTTTCCACAATGCAGACACACAGTTCACTCTCACTATAATGAGGACAGCTTATAATGAGGCTTCTCCTTTGCCCCTGGTGCCAACATTATGGTGGGGTATCACTTTATTTCCATGTGCTCTGTCCTCTGGAGAATTTTCCTGGTGCAGCCTAACTAGGAGGGTGTCTTCTCATTAATGTCATTGCTACATCTGATAAATTCTTTCCTTCCTGTTAGGCTTGAAGGTAGAAATTGTCACTCAAATTTGCAGTACAGTGTAAAACATTTTCAAAGCTTTCTTGGAAAGGCTAATGGATGGAATTTCTCAGGAAAGTATGCAGGAATGTTGACTTATTTCTACTCATCTATTTTTATTTGGTTTCCAAGAATGGAAAGCTATCAGATGAGGGTGCTTTACCAAGGCCACAACAAAATTAAGCACTTTGAGTATGTGCTACAGTTTTATTTTCTTATTTGCCTTTCTCTCTCCCTTTCATGGCCTTGGAAATTATTTTTCATTTTAAATTACTCAAACAAAATTGTGTGTTTTTATCCATTTCATTTCTGTTGATCATTTCTATTGACCAAGAATCTTGAGAAGCAAATAGAAATTTATAGTTTTTATTTAATAGAAGAAGAAGTAAGGACAAATTGAACACAAATAGCTTCTTACAACCTCACCATGTATTTTGAAACTGTCCATCCAGAACAAACTTAGAAATCTCTATAGAAATTATGAACTCGGCAATGACTACCAACAGCAGCTTACAAAAAGCAGCCAGACATTATATGCCTCTAGGTAGAACACAATAGTACCTAAAATATTTTTTTTTCCAAAAAAATTAGACCTGATTTTGATCAAACCTACATTTAACTAGCATTTTCCAGGAAATGCAGGGACAAAGGGACATGTTAACACTATAGGAATGCAATCAGCAAAATCTGGAACTTGTTTATTCAACAAATAAATTGCAAGGAGGAACAAAAAAAGTTGGAGGAAAATCTACAGATTTAAAAAGACTTAGGGGCGCCTGGGTGGCTCAGTTGGTTAAGCGACTGCCTTCGGCTCAGGTCATGATCCTGGAGTCCCGGGATCGAGTCCCACATCGGGCTCCCTGCTCGGCAGGGAGTCTCCTTCTCCCTCTGACCCTCCTCCCTCTCATGCTCTCTGTCTCTCATTCTCTCTGTCTCAAATAAATAAATAAAATCTTTAAAAAAATAAAAAAAATAAAAAGACTTAAACTCATCATCAGTCTACCCTTGACTAGATCCTGAGAGAGAAAAATTTGGAGTTATTGCCCAAATTCTTTATTCAACTGATGAAGGAATGCAGTCTTAGAAAGGCTAACTAACTCGGCCAAGGTCATGTAGCTAAAAGAACCCTAACTGTCAAAGCTCTTGTCTTCTGATGCCATAGGTCTTAATAGCAGTATGGAGTATCTTTTTTTTTTTTTTAAGATTTTATTTATTTGAGAGAGAGAGAATGAGATACAGAGAGCACGAGAGGGAAGAGGGCAGAGGGAGAAGCAGACCCCCTGCTGAGCAGGGAGCCCGATGTGGGACTCGATCCCGGGACTCCAGGTTCATGACCTGAGCCGAAGGCAGTCGCTTAACCAACTGAGCCACCCAGGTGCCCCGCATTATGGAGTATCTTAAAATATACATGTAGGCCATGATATCACACTTAACTAGAGCTCAGTAGAAAGTAAGGAATAAAATTCTACTTGGTCGTATAAGCAGGTAGTAGTATTTATTTGTCTTAATTGGAATTTTACTATTGGTCATATGTAACAATTGTTATATCCTATCATATTCCACATTTGAAAAAAGAAATTCAAGTAAAATGGAAACAAAACCTCTCAGAATTCTTTCCCTCAGAGATTAAATTTACTCTTTCCAGGTGCATGACATTAACTAGGGAGGATATACATGTAATGCTGAATTTGCCTTTGAACCAAATATATAGCAAATCATAAAGTGCATAACCAAAACCAAAATAACTTCATTTGATTAGCATTCTAGTTCATGAGCTAAAATTAATATGGACCAGAACTTTCCTAATCCCTTTTCATTTACATATTTGAAAGTAGATGTCATAGTTTACTGTGTAAGGAGACAAATTTTCTCTGCATTTAACTGAATTAGGTTTGAAATCTCTTATGGAAGATCTCATTCCTTGTAACTTGCATGAAAGTGAGCAACACAAGAAAGTCAATCCTGGCAAAGAAAACATATTCAGGGAAAGATCCTGTGTGGGAATCTTTTCTTTTTCTTTTTCTTCTTCTTCTTCAAATATATTTCTGCATTTACACTTATCCCACATATGTAAACCATGGAAAGGGTCAAGACATGAGAAGATTCAAAGTATGAATGGAGGAAGATTTTGAATGCTTTATCATATAGGCAGAAAAGAATATGTATTTCACAAATATGTGAAAGTTAAGACAGGGGTGCCTGGCTTGCTCAGTTGGCAGAGCATGCAACTATTGATCTGGGGGCTGTAAGTTTGAACCCCGTACTGGGTATAGAGATTACTAAAAAAAATACGTCTATAAACTTAAAGAAAATAATAAAAAATAAAAGGACACACTTTTTTTCACCACTTCTCTCCCATTACTGAAATTCTTTCCTTAACTTTTGAACTTGATGAAATATCCATGACTATATTCCAGTCATATATTGAAAATAGAATGATTATGCCGGTAGAGTAGTTCCAAACACAAGGCATATTTGTCTGTCAGCTATGTTGTAAAAGAAGTAATTGCTGATAGATAGTACATAGCCTCTGGAATGTAAAGATACAGTTCAATTGTTGAACAGTTTGAATGGTTTATCTTAATTTATTTTTTTTGGTATTGCAATCAGGAAATCTATATTAAATTGCTAAACAGAAAATCTGGAATGATTTCGAAGTAAACAAATAAATTTTGATTGAGTGCTTACTATGTATAAGACCCAGGGGCTATATATACTCTTTCGAGATAGAGCAAAATGAGTAAGACAGCCTTTCTAGTAAATATATCTTTAAACCATTTAGAAAGAGTTAACTGGATTATAAGAAAATGTATTCCTCAATTTTTCTTTGAATGCTGAGCATTTTACCTGAAACAGAATGTAGTGGGATTAGGAGTCATAAGACTTCATATATTCCCATTCCACTTTAGATATGTAGCTACCATATTTTCAGATTCATAATAAAACACATCTGACAACAAAACATAATATTGGAAATCAGGACTTACAGAATTCATTTCTTTGAAAATAAAACCCTAGTTTAATTTGGTCCATTTGTTTATTATAAATTTTCTACCTTTGTCACTTTGGGGCACTTTAAGCAAAGAAGCATGTCAAGGATGAGTCAGGGAGACTGAGATCTGAAGAGCTCAATATTGTGTAGAGGAACCAACCAGGAATATTTTCTGATTGGACTGTCATATCTGTACAAAGTCAATTAAAGTACATGTCTTCTCCTTCCAGAAAGCAATGGTCAAAATTTTCAGTGGACCAAAGTGAACATATATATTGGCTTTGCATCACAGTTGGATGGGTTTCCAAGTCTTCTTTCCTTCTTCATTATATAGCCGGGTTCTCAAACACTAGCCTGCCATGTTACTTACATTATACAGTAGAGCCCATTTCATAGCTAAGTCATCCATGGTGAATACTTTTGTTCTAGCTTGCTTTTTGTGCTGACATCTGGCCTCTGTTTATACCTCAGGTCGCATCTCAGCAAAGTGACCAGAATCCTGAATCTCTGATTTTGTAGGCCAAATCTTAAGGAAACTACAGTTTCTCTGAACCATTCAAGCCTAAATATGGCATAGGGTGGGGGAGACAAAGGTCAAAATAAAAGAAAATTAAAAAGGAAATGAAGTATTCAGTTACAATATGAGAAAGCTCCAAAATGCCACTGGATTCACTCTTTTCGTTACAAAGGTCATTACAACTTGGACGGCATTTCCACTGAGAACCCTCAGTTCTCAGTCAAGCATTTTCTACCCTACAGTAGAAAGCTTGTGCAATGGGAACTACTGGGTTTGTTGCACCGTAATCTCACTGTGAGAGTTTATTGAGGTGGTGCACACTGCTCCTAATTCCATATAAGGGAAGTAAACATGATGTTTGCATAAATTTGAAAACTGCGTACCACAGACAGTGTACAAGAACAAGTAGAATGTAGTGAATCAATTAAGTGTAAAACTCTTCAAAGAATCCAGACATCATCTCAATATAGCATGTCTTAAGCCCCTGTTCTGTCCTTTGTTAGGCATTTATTAGGATGAGAAAGCCAGAGTCCTTATGCGAGGAAAATCACAGAAACAGGTCATGAAAAATGAACTGGAGTAACTTATTCATTCTGGGATTGGAGTGTGCCTAAGGCACATTGAAACATATATAGAGAAAATTATTCTTCCTTGGAGGAGGGATAAAAAAATCAGAGAAAGTGACATTTGAATTAGACAAGTAAGATGTATAAGATAAACAGTAGGAATGTTAGCACAAAGTTGTGTGCCTTAAAAAAAAAAACTGATTTGAACATGTCATGGGAGGATCTTACTTTTATTTCTTATATTAACATTAGGTCTTGACAGAGCATTCACCTTTCAAAAGGCTTTCAAATGGACCACCTCATTTGTTTCTGTGTATAGCTGTGGGCAGGTGGCCATGGGGTATTTTATCATCATAAAATATATATATTTTATAGGTGAAAAAACTGAGGCTCAGGGAGGGTTTGTGGTTCCTCACAGGCTTTAGTAAACAAGCAAAAGAACTGGGCCTAGAAACAGTGCTGTTTGCCATCTTGAAGTTGGGTGCTTTGTTCCATACTTCAACCACTGTATTCAGTTTGTTTTTCCCCCCAGGAACTGTGAGATACAGTTAATGGCAATTGCTACTGATCTCCTTCACATGCTACAAAGTGAAGTGGAAAAGTAGCAAGTAGCCCTGAAGTCCAGGAGAAGGATATTTTGTTCCTCCTGAGAGTATTGAAGGGAACGTAATTTGGTGGCCATAAACATAAAACAATGGATTCTAGACATAATACTAGAGAATAGGTAGTGTTGTTGTCTTTTCTTGTGTCTTTATTGAGTTAAAATATGTAGGGAAACACCCACAGACATGTTTCAGTTACACGAATCTTCACTAAGTGAGGACACCTGTGTGATAAGCAGTGCGAACAAGAAACAGAACATGACCGACAACCTCAGAAGTGCCCCCTTCTTGTCCCCAAGTCACAATCATTTTTCTGACCTCTCATAGTTTACCTGTTTTTGAAATTTAGTAAATGGGATCATTCACTGTGTCTTCTTGTATCTGGTTTATTTTGCTCAACATTGTGTGTAAGATTAATTCACATTGTTGTGTGTAGCTGTACTTCATGCATTCTCATTGCTGCTTAATATACCATTGCATGAATATATTACAAGTTATTTCTCTTCCTGCTGTGAGGGGCAGTTGTGTTGGACTGTGAATAATGACATTAGGAACACTGTAGTACTAGCTTTTGTTTTACCTAATTTTAAAGTTTTATAGAAAGAGCTTTATGAGGTAAGTTAAAAAAATGTAAGTGAACTTTGTTACATTTCTAACAAGTACTTCAGAAGTAGGAACAGAAAGGGAGGTGATAAAAGAAGTGGAAAGAGAAAAAGAAAAAAATGGAGGTGCTGTTGACAATGTTTTCCCTGATTTATAATTATTATGGTAATTGTGATAATGATCATTATGGTCATGACAGTTATAACTATTGAGCATTTGTAGGATACCAAGCACTCTACTAAATGTTACATGTCTGTGATCTCATTTAGTGAGAATTTTATAATTATTTTATGGAGGAAACTGAGGCTTACATATATCAGGCTACTTGCTTAAATCACACAGAAAGGTATGGAATCAGAATTTGAGTTGTACAGTCTGTCTCTAAATTCAGTGAGCTTAACCACTGTCTTTTCCATTACTTCTTAAAATGTAGGAAACTTTATTCCTATTTCACAGCTGAAAAAACGATCAGGAAGGTAATTGACTCAAGGTCACAGAGATGGGAAGCGAGGATATAAAAAGACTGACCTAGAAGTCCAGATTTTTAAAAATACTGATCCAGAAGAAGGGACAAGAGGAAAGGAACTAGAATAAGGAACAAAATCACTAAGCACATTTATGACTTAGTGTTTGACCTTGAAAAGAAATATCACTCTAAGTATTTAAAAATGGCAGATTTTAATACAGGAAATAAGTTATGCAGGTGATGGTAGGGCCAAGCCAAAAAGTGAATAGTACTGTAATTGCGAGATTGGCATTAGTAGGAAAACAACCACCCTTTACAGATTACAGGGACAACAGGAGTAAGTGGTATTCTACTTCAAAGGTCTCGGTTACCGATAATAGCTGGAACCATAGTGTTTGTTTGGTGCAACAGGATAGAAGTGATCAGACATAAAACTGGACATTCTGAATGGAAAAGACCCAAGAATTACCAGAGATGGCTCCAAAGCTGAGGGGAGAATCTGGGTTTATAGGAGGAAGAATATGTAAGTAATTTACCCTGGTAGAAGAGACAGCAGTAGGAAAAACAGTAAATGCCAGCACAGAATCCTGGGCTCCACCCCAGAAATTCTGATTCACGACGTCTTGGATGAGACTTCGGACTCTGCATTCTAATGAGGTCTGGGTGTTGCTGATAATATATCCAATATATGTACTATAACCCACCCTCGCTACAGCAGCCTTCCTCCCCCCACCAACACACACTTAAGTGTTGGCATATGGTAGAAGTTCATTTATTTATTCAGTTAATGGATAAATATCTGTCAGCCAAAACATCATTTCAGTAACATTTTTCACTTAAAAATGGAAATCAACCATTATTTCAAAGTCTTTTCATGAGCATCTTAAGTGGTTAGAAATAGCATCTTTATTTTTCAGATTATTATATTATGACACTATGACATGACTATTTTTACACTGACCTAAATTCTTAATTTAGGATTTGGCACATGGGTAGGCAAGTGTTGATTTTCAGTGACAGTGTAATGTTTCCCTGAAATACACTAATAGCAAATTCGCCAAACTTTATTTAGTAGTAAAAATCCACATGGTGATTTTAAATGCTACGGTTGTCACGTTCGTTATTCCCTCTCCTACACAGTCAAGACTTCACTCATAGGAATAAACACACGTTGCCCAATCCAGAAAGCCACTCAGACATATTTTATAACTTCAGTAAATCTTTATATACACACACAACTTCTCCTCTCTTCTTAGTTTTCATTTTCTTGATCTCTCTCACAGTAAAGGACTCTAATCTCCTATTCTTTCTGGAATGGCTCAGTGTTTGTAAGCATGGATTGAGCTTCCCTGGTCATTTGGTCAAAAACCTTTAAAAGATATGAATCTACTTTGCATCTGGAACTCAAGATGCAATTTCCTTTACAAATTAGGATGTTATTTCAGCTCTTTAATCATGTGTTCCTTTCCTAGGACTAACATCCATTTGTTTCCTGTTCTGTCTTCTCTGAGCCAAATTTCTAGTATATTTTATGATTGTGCTTGAGAGCACAGGCATTGAAATATTTTTGCAACACATGTGTCATGCTGGAAATATTGTGGCTTAATGTGGAATTATTTATTTTCAAGTTTAAGTTATTATGGATGATGAACATTTAAAAAATAGTATATCTCCTAATATAACCATTCTTTACTGAAATGTTAAATGCCAGTTCTTTTTTTGAGCAATGAAAAGTTCAGGAAAGTAAAAGAAAGCAGGGACTATGGCAAAATTCAGTTATCCCTTTCTAAAGTAATGTGCAAAATAGATGATTCAGCAGGACTATAGGATATAAGGAATGCTCTCATGTAGAATGATTTTGATCTCTTCCAGGTGACTAAGAATTACAAAGAGATATAATTCCCATGCAAAGCCATACTTGAATTCTAGGGAGAACAGAACTCTCAGGAATGACTCTTCCTATCTTTAGGCAAGAAATTACCTAGGCCAGTTCGCAGACTAAATTAAAGTTACCTGGAAGAAAAGACCCTACATTCTTTGCAACCCTTAGTCCAATATTTAGGATCCCCCACTGTTCTCCCTTTTTCATTGCACCTGCATGAATTTCTACGCATATGCAAGGCTTGTGCTGACCATGCCTTATGTACTTTGTATGGTTGATGCTGAGAATTACATTGCTTCTTTCCTTCTATAACATGGCCAAATTTTTAAGGAAAAAAATACTAAGAATGGGATTTCAAAATTGTATGTGGAATAGATAAATGGAGGTTACATGCAGTAACCAGAGTATACAATTTTTAAAGTAGGTGTCTTTGAAGGCCAGATACCTTTCTTCAAGGAACCAGAGACAATGACCAAGATACTCAGTGTAAATATTTGCTGCTATGTGTCTGGGTTTTTCAGCTGGGCTAAGATATTTAATTATTTCTCATGGGAATCTGCTATATATTGGTGTATCTCTAGAGTCAGGAAATAAATAGGGGTGATATAAACTTGGCAGCTTTGTCTTGTAGGCAGTCTGCATGCTGGTCACCTCAACAAGGTTGGTCCTCACTGTTGGCTAGAGGAAGCAGTGGGCGCAATCCCTAACAGTTGAAAACCATTTGAAAACCAGTTGAGAAGTTTGAGAAGAAGTCATAGGATAAGCTTGAACCCTGGCTCAGCTGCTCAAGTCTTGCTGTGAATCATATCACTTTATTTTTTCTTCTTCCCCTACTCTGGCATAAGATACCATCTGGCATAAATTAGAAATGTGTCTAAGAAATCAATTAAGCAAAAGCTAGAATTCAGGAACTGAAGAGACAGAAAAAGAAGTTTCCTTGACTTTTTGTATCAACTTCCCCTATGTAGTAGAGTTTTCCTTTTTAGAGCAATCATCACCCCATTTTTTAAAAAAAAATGAGATTATTTATGTAACATAAAAATCACTTTTAAAAAGTATAATTTGGTGGGTTTTATTATATTCATGAGGTCATACAAACATCCCCACTACCTAATTCCAAAACATCTTCATAAGCCCAGAAAGACACCCTGTATCTACTAGCAGTCACTCCTTATTTCCCTCTCCTCCCTTACCCCCTGGCAATTACTAATCTTCTATTTATATTGATTTGGATTTCATATTAATGGAATAATACAATATGTGGCCTTTTAAGTATGATTTACTTAATTTCTAAGGCTTATCAACATGTACCACTTATTGAAAAGACTATTCTTTCCTCATTGAATTCTCGTCACCCTTGTTGAAAATAAATTGACCATGAATCTATGAGTTTATTTCTGGAATCTCAGTTTTATTCCATTGATCTATTTGTTTACATTAATGCCATTAACAGTCTTTATTTCCATAGCTTGTAGTTTTGAAATCGGGAAGTGTGAGTCCTCCAACTTTGTTCTTCCTTTTCAAGATTATTTTGTCTAATATAGGACTCTTACATTTCCATATGAATCTTGGGGTCAGCTGGTCAATTTCTGTAAAGAAGCAATATGTTAAGAATATGTTAAGTCTGTATATCAATTTATAGAGTACTCCCATTTTAACAATAGTAAGTCCTCCAACCTATGAACATGGGATATCTTTAAATTTACTTAGGTCATCTTTAACTTTTTTCAGTGATAGTTTTTAGTCTTTAATATGCTAGTCTTGTACTAACTTCTGTTAAATTTATTCCTAAATATTTTTGATGTTATAAATGAAATCATTTTCATAATGTCATTTTCAGATTCTTTATTGCTTATGTGTTGATATGCAATTGATTTTTGTATATTGATCTTGTACCCTGCAATTTTGCTGAATTCATTTATTAGCTTTAATTGTATGTGGAGTGCATGTGTATTCTTTTTCTTGCCTAATTTCCCTGAATAGAACCACCAGTACAATGTTTAATAGATGTGGCAAGAGCATACATCCTTGTCTTATTTCTGTTTGAGCACCACTTCTTAGAAATCAACACCGTATACATATACTCCAAACTTTTTTTTTGGTTCATCATTAAGTGTTCTTCCCAACCAAACTTTTGATAAAACTTCTGACACATAGCAGGATTCAGTTAATAGCATTGGGGGGGGGGACATATGATAAAATGCAAAATATAACTTGTCTTTAAAACTCATCTCTTGGGGCGCCTGGGTGGCTCAGTCAGTTAAGTGTCTGCCTTCAGCCCAGGTCATGATCCCAGGGTCCTGGAATCGAGACCCATGTCAGGTTCCCTGCTCAGTGGGGAGCCTGCTTCTCCCTCTTCTCCCTGCTCATGTGCTCGCTCCCTCCCTCCCTCTCTCAAATAAATAAATAAAACATTAAAAAATAAATCTCATCTTTTACTAGGGAAAGAGAATGCCTTCTCACAGAGGGCAAAAATGATAAATGTTATAAGAGAATTGCAGGTAAAACACTATGGGCCCTCACAGGACAGAGAGAAGATATTCCATGAAAAATTATAGAAGGCACTGAGAGGAAGGAAATGTTTGATTTGGGTCTAGTAGAAAAAGCAATGCTAGAAAATACAGTAACAGAGAACTTAAGTTTTTAAATGAGGCAAAAAATGTAAATAAAACACAGCAGTGGGAAACCAGGCAGCATCTTTGGGGACCCATGAATAATTCAGTTTTAAGAAGCTTAAATTATCTCTGGGAATCAGTTTGAAATAAGGGTCAGGAGCTTCTGAGATCATGAAGAGAGCCAGTGACAAGGACAATAATTTTTAAATAGTGGGATTTATATAAATTTTTGAATGGAGTGATACTATCTAAATTTTAATAGAACTTAATATGTACAAGGCACTATTTTATATATTTGATATGTGTAGCAGAGGCTCTTAGTAAGCATTCACCCCTTTCCACCAAAGGCTGCTTTCTGAGAACACCTCTGGCTGTCTATACTTGAACTATTTCCTTCTGGGTGCAGGAACCCACAAATCACACATATAGGACAAGACAGAAATTCTGGGTAGTTAATGACCCTGGAAGCAGACCTCAACCAATGGCAGATAAAAAAAAAAAAGAAGTAGGCAGATAATACTCCATCATCCTTGGCCCTGGTGAGAATAACTCTCCCCTGTGTTCTGTACTGTCTCCCAGTGGAATGAAGTTCTAGTTGATCACATCAGTAGCTTGCTTGATATCATGCCCTTGATTTGTGTCCTTCTCTTCCCTGGTTTACTCTCCCACTCCCCGACTATGTTTCCTGGAATCACTTCCCAGATAAACTATTTGCACTTGCATATTTTTCTCAGGGTCAATTTATGGTGGAACACATCCTAGAAAACATGTGTCATCTCCCTTATTACTTACAATAACCCTCAAAATGTCTTCATTTTACAGATGAGAAGTTTGGTCATTTGTTCAGGACACAAAATTAGAAAATGACAGAGACAAAATTCAAACCCAGGCGGTCAGTCTCTTAACTTCTATGAAAGACTAGGCCTTCTTCTCTCATGGTGATAGATCAATTCATCAGCCACATCTTTAATATTTTGCAGTGGCTCCCATGTCAACAGACTGAGGAAGAGTATCCAGGGTATGTTTGTGGATAACAGTGCAATAAACAGAACCAACCACAGATGCTCAGAGAGAAGCCTGTTTTAGCAGTCCCTTCCAGACCTTCGTGCTGCTCAGAGGTGGTGGTGGTGGTGGTGGGGGTGGAGGGGTAGGTGGGCCAGAGTGTATCATAAATCATTTTTGCTACTCATGAAAACACTGTTAGTGAACCCAAAGATGTCCCTATTTTTCTGGATGGTAACTGGGTTGCATCGAGAACATCATTCCCACCAGACCACTTGACCTTGTCAATTTCAAATTTCACAGCCACTGTTGTTGAGTCTTTGCTATAGCTCTGTCTTCTGACTTAAGGAAATTGCAGGTATTTGAGAGCCTGCAGGCCAAGAGGTGTGAAAGTAGAAGGGCTGGTGGTAGCCATAAACTCCAGAAAGAACCAAGGTTTGGGAGTGAAGTCTCCTGAATGTGTCTAGAATCAGTATGCTCTGTTACACTTTCGTCCTGCTGTAGGCTTGTGTACTGAGGGCAAACAATCCAAACCTCACAAACAGGCTTTAAAACTTATTGTTCCTTATAAGCCAAAGAATACTTTTATTATCTTTGTCAAGCTACTTGACATATCTGTGTTACAGAGTCCTCATAAATAAAAAGGACGAAGAAGTGTTAGCTGTTGTTGTTGAAAGATATAAGCATTTGATGCATTTTTGTTCAAGCATTACAAGATATGGAAAGTAGCACTTTTTTTTTTCTTTTAGTGCTGTTTTGCAGAAAGGAGTACTCTCAATATCAGTTCCAAGAGATAGTAAGAGAGAAAAGGATTCTGTGGTCAAATAAATTAGGAAAGTGCTGCATATACTATAACCTCTTCTAGGATATTCATAATACACATGAACACAAAAGAGGTTCTAGAAAGTCCTGCAGTGAAGAAACTGCTTAAACTAGTACTTCTCAAATTTTTTGACTACAGAACATTTTATTCATCTAAAAACCATTCACATTCCACAGGACTCATTTTCTGTGAATATATTTTAGGAAACCATATTCCAGAGCAAAGAATGGATTGGGAGTTTTCTTTAGAAAGAAAAAAAACCCAGTGTGTTTAAAGTTTGAGCTATGAAGCATGTAAACACAATTTGGTGGCTGCAAATGATTAGGAAAATGGTTTAATGAAAAACAGAGCAGAAGAAGTGAGAAACAATCACTGCAGAATTTTCTTGCAGTGGCATCTTGTTTTCCCGCAGCTCCATGTTGGTCCTGCCTATTTGACCAGACGTCACTCCTCCCCTCACTGGTGCCTTGCCTGTGCTGGTCCTGTTCTTGCTCCCTAAGGCTCCCATTTGCATAGCAGAATAGTGTTAGAAAGGAATATACTATTTACTGAAGAATTTGTAGGCTAGAGAGAGGGGCAGGTTTTTTATCATGCACCCCAGCAAATATTTTTATTATTCCAGAGCTTTTAGTTTGTGTCCTCAAAGGGGGGATTCTTTACCCTTCTCTCCCAGTTTTCTGTTTCTTCCTCTCTCAGATCCTCCTAGAAAGCTCTAGGTGTCTTCCCTGTACTATGTTGCAAATTCTACTCTCTCCTGCTACTACTCCAGATTTGTATCCTCTGGTCCACCTATGTATATAGACAAATATAGAAGCACCTCTAGTTACTATGATGTTCCATGATGCAGGTAGCAATTTAATGGTTTTCTTTGTTTATTTGAGCAAGGTCTTTAGGGTCTCAACCCCATTCAGCTTGTTCAAGTGTTTTTTTCCCCCCCAAACACACATACACACATAGGACTGTTCCCATTTAGCATTCTAGTGAATGAAATGTCCTTATCAATTTCATCTTAAAAATTGGGGACTAACATGTTCCACAAGTTTTCTACTGTTGCCCTCTTCAATTCCTTGACAAACAAGGATTTTACATTACTTTTTAATAAAATAAAATTGAAAGTGTGCTTCAACTAAAACTTTGGTGTCTTCAAGATATTCTGTTAGAATTTGATAAATAAAAGTATCCCTAATAAATAGGGGACCCTCTTTGGTATTTTACTGGGATAGGACTCCTAATAGAGTATCTCCAAAGTATTTCTGGGCCAGGTCTCTATAACAGACATTTGTATTTTGACAGCTCTATTTTTATCTTTCCTGGTAGAGAGTGGTCATTGGGCATCTCAAAATGCAAAGACCAAGCAAGCTCAAACATAATCCTTTTAAAAATCAGGAGCTTCATCAAAATGTTCATTAGCATAAAGGCTAATTGCTAATACCTAATTCCTTTTACCATTAGCATTGATGTTGTTAAAACCACAATAAGATGCTTATGTGAAGCAGAAATAATATCATGTCCTCTTAGATATATGGCCTTAGTGAATGATAGTTCTATAATTATATATTTTTCTCTATAGCACCTATTCATTTAAAACATCTTCTATTCTATTGGTATTTTCTTACTAATCTTCCTCAGCTACACCCAACCAGCATTTCTGGTATGAAAATGTAGACTTACATATTTATGAGAAGTTACATAAGAGTTTCTTTAATTAATAGACATTAGAATAGTAACATCAAATATTTTCTTTTTTTTTTTCTCATGAGTAAATCTAGTTTATTATCTTATTCTTAAACAATGGGATCTGCTGTGCCATAAGCCAGTTGGATAAACACTATTTGTGAACCAATAGGAGCCAAACTGCAGTGACAGCAGATTTAGTAGGGTTGCTTTTAAAAATGGAAAGTGACTTTAAAAATGGCATAAAGAAGGCATGACGCAATGCAGATTGAGAAACATCCTCACTAGAGACTTGCATAAGAATTTATATTTCTGATTTCCAGATGTCAAACTGGTAATATATTCCCTTCAAAATTGTATTATAATTACCAAATGTGTCAGTCACTCTTGGCAGCTGGTGTGTAGGTACATCGCATTTAGGTCTAACTTCTGATAAATATATGGTGTGAATAATTATTCATTAGGTAGGGACTGAGTTTTTCTAAAACTTGGCCAATTTTCTTTTCTAGAAAATTACCAAGGGTGGACAAAAGAATGGGTATTCATTTGGATCATATTGATAATGAGATAATGTTTTAATTGTGCAGTGCTCTATAGAAGTCATTTGTAGTAGTTTATATTTTATACAGTACATTAGGGCCATATATCCAAATGAAAGATGGATATTAGATATATTCTCTGTTTAAAAAAATGAAAATCTCTTTTGACATTCTCAGTCACTTTTATGAGAATGTTAATCCCATGATTTTCCTCCTGAGATTCATTACCTGTCCATTCACACTTTCCCTTATACAAAAAAGAAAATTCATCTTAGAAGATCTAGGGAAAAAAATATGATGTACTTCTCAATGTGAAAATGGAAAAATGGGGATGCTTTTTGACTATTAGTCCTATTTTATTGAGAATGTGAAAGTCCTAGGTACCTGTCCTTGCATTAGGACTAGAAAAAGTTCTTCATGGAGCTTTCGAGGTCTTTTGTCACTGCTGCAGACCAGACAGGTATGGGGCTGAGTAGCATCAAGTAAATGGTTTTTTCAGTATCACCACTTCCTTACTTATGAAATAGTTAAATATTTGGTTTGGTAGGTTTTTCTTCCATAGAAATAATCTCTGATATTTATACCTTACCTTTTTGTTCCTCCTTACATCCTTAAACAGGGCAGTCCAATAGCCATGTGGTTATTAAGCCATAAGAATTCTTCTCTGGCATCAAGCAGGGTCTGCCTCTTGAGTGTTATCCCACTGTACATTTTATTTACTGACTTGTTTCTGGATTCCCTGAGTCCTGATCCCTGGGATTATCTCCTGACCACAGCTTTCCACTCTCCTTCTTAAAGCTGATAACTGATGTTATTGTATTAGACTTCATCATCTCTATTCAGTTATACATAAAGGCCAATTCCCCATGCTGGGGTCATTTCCTGGGAAGAGCAGCCAACAAAAAAAATGCAAATATATTTCCTTACAATGCTCATCAGAAAGTCTGAGACAAAGTGGGTTGTATTGAATCATGGGTCAAGTGTGTGTGGCAATTTTGTAATCAAACTCCCTGATTCCTTGATTCTTTACTTCCAAGTACCAGAGCTCACAACACCTATTTTCTGCTCCCAGAAAAACCCCAAACTGGGTTTTAATAGTTCTACTGGTATGCAAATAGAGTTGTATATTCAGTGATAATTAGTTAGGTGTAAATTGTATAATATTATGGAAAGAGATCAGATTTGGGGTTAGAAATTATGAAACTTGGGTCTGGATTATTGCTTATAGTCTCTGTGTGATCTTGGATGAGTCATTTGACCTCTCTCAATCTCATTTATAAAGAGCAAATATTAACAACAATGACAATAATACCAACTACCTAACTTGAAAGATAGTGAGGAATCACAGAAAATTGCTTTATTTTTCCCAAAGAAAATTACTTTTTAATCATGAAAAAATCATTGACAATTCTAAACTGACAGGTTTTATTTTCTACTTAATACTTCACCTTCTTCTAATTGGCAACAAGGATCTATCCTGTAGTTCCTGTGAGCTACACCCTTTAAGCACCTGCTCATTCCTGATCAGACCAGAAAGATCCCAGAATGTTGCCCTTTCTATTCTCAATTGGGTGAGTTCTGTAACTCCCAGCCTGAGGAGGTGAGGTTCTCTACATCTGGATAGGTAGTGACATAGTCAACAAGAATTCACATGAAGGTACAGGCAGATGCAACTATGGGAGATCACCTCTTGTTATGGAAAGACCATATGCCTTAGAACCAGACAGACCTGGATTTGAAAATTGTCTCTACTAGGTACCAGCTTACTGTGTGATCTTAAGACTTGCTACTTAATCTCCTTCAACCTCGTTTGATCTGATCAAAGTGAGGAATAAAATCCACTTGTAAAATTGCATATTGAACAATTAGGCCATGGTAGATACTATTATTCGCATTCATGGAATGTTTCTACAAAATTTTGTGAAAAGTTTTCTAGCTTAGCTTCATGAGAAGTATTTCACCTTGAGGTGTGATAAATGCAACAGGCAGCCCTGAGGGCTCTCATACTTAATATGTTGCTTTCCTGAGGAATTCAGCTGGATAGGGATCAAACCATTCTGAACACCTACGAACTCAACAGGAGATCGAAGAAAAGATTAGCAACAACTCACTGAAAAGAAAAGCCACCACTTTCTGGAAGTTAGGACGTGTGGAGAAGTGAATCCGAGGCGATATTTGGGAGGATAGACGGAGGGGAGGGGCCTCCGTCTGCCGCTTCTGGCAAGTGATAGAGCCACAGAGCACAAAATCGGAACTTAGAAGTCGGCTCCACTGAGGGACGTCGCTCCAGTGGCTAAGCGGGGGGTGGAACCCTCACTGGGACAGTGTGGTCTCAGGACGCTCAGGGTCACAGAAAGACCGGGGGTGCCTGAGTGCGGCAGAGCTCCCAGGGATCGGAGCGGGGAAGCTGGCTGCAGAGACGGAGCCGAGGAGCTGAGGCTCGGGGTTGCCATAAACCGTGATCCGCGGCACAGTGGGGCCACTGCTCCTCCAGCAGGGACCCAACAAGTGGCAGATCCGGGGAGACTCCCCTTCCTCCCCCGGGGAGGAATGGCGCGGGAGCGCACTGCAGGGATCTGCTGGGTTTGGAGACTCCACAGGGGGTCGTGAGCCAGAGATAGAAACGCTCAGTCACAGGCCGGGTGAGCACAGAGTGCGGCCAGAGACCGGGGAGATGGGAGTGACTGCTTTTCTCTGGGGGCGCACTGAGGAGCGGGGCCCTGAGTTCTTAGCTCCTCCAGGGCGGAGATTGGGAGGCCACCATTTTTGCTCTTGTCCTCCAAAGCTGTATGGAGAGCTTGTATGGAACAAAAGCTCCCAGGAGCAAACCTGAGCAGATTAGCCTGGACCAGCAAGGGCGGGGCAATTCTGCCTCCAGCAAAGACATTTGGTAACCACGGCAACAGGCCCCTCCTCCAGAAGATCATCAAGAACAGCCAGCCAAGACCAAGTTAACCGATCAATGAGAACGGCAGAACTCCAGCGCTAGGGGAATACTGCACATAGAATCCATGGCTTTTTTCCCCATGATTCTTTAGTCTTTCAAAGTTAATTTTTTTTGTTAACTTTTTTTTTTAATTTTTCTTTTTCCCTTTTTCAACCAACATCTTATCAATCCCTTTTTTAAAAAACATTTTTATTTTTCATTTTTAGAGTCATATTCTATCCCTTCATTATAGTTACCCTTATTTTTGGCATATATATATGTTATTCTCTCTTTAAGATTTTGAGATACAGTTTCTTCTAACAGATCAAAATAGATCCTAAATCTCTAGTGTATGGCTTTGTTCTACTCTCCTGCCTGATCATATTCTCTCCCTTTTTTTTTTCTTTTTTCTTTTTTCAAACACCTTCTTATCAATTCCTTTTATAAAATTTTTTATAATTTTCATCTTTACAGTCATATTCCATCCCTTTATCATATCAACCCTTATTTTTGTACATACATAAGTTTTTCTTTCTTTAAAATTTTGGGAGGCACTTTCTTCTAACAGATGAAAATACACCCAAAATCTAGTGTGTGGCACTGATCTGTGCACCAGCCTGATCATATTTGATCATATTCTGTTTTGTTTTGTTCTGTTTTTGTTTGCTTTTATCTTTTTCCTTTCCTTTTTTTTTTCTTTTTCTTTTTTCTTTCTTTCCCTTTCTTTTCCCCTGGCTTCAGGTCTTCTCTGATTTGTTTAGAGTATATTTTCTGGGGACGTTGTTACCCTGTTAGCATTTTGTTCTCTCATTCATCTATTCTCCTCTGGACAAAATGACAAGATGGAAAAAATCACCTCAACAAAAAGAACAAGAGGTAGTACCGACTGCCAGGGACCTACTCAATATGGACATTAGTATGATGTCAGATCTAGAGTTCAGAATCATGACTTTAAAGATACTAGCTGGGCTTGAAAAAAGCATGGAAGTTATTAGAGAAACCCTTTCTGGTGAAATAAAAGAACAAAAATCTAACCAAGTTGAAATCAAAAAGGCTATTAATGAGGTGCAATCAAAAATGGGGGCGCTAACTGCTAGGATAAATGAGGCAGAAGAGAGAATCAGTGATATAGAAGACCAAATGATGGAAAATAAAGAAGCTGAGAAAAAGAGAGGTAAACAACTACTGGATCACGAGGGCAGAATTCGAGAGATAAGCGATACCATAAGACGAAACAACATTAGAATAATTGGGATCCCAGAAGAAGAAGAAAGAGAGAGAGGGGCAGAAGGTATAACGGAGCAAATTATAACAGAGAACTTCCCTAATTTGGGGAAGGAAACAGGTATCAAAATCCAGGAGGCACAGAGAACCCCTCTCAAAATCAATTAAAATAGGTCAACACCTCTACATCTAATAGTAAAACTTACGAGTCTCAGAGACAAAGAGAAAATCCTGAAAGCAGCTCGGGAGAAGAGATCTGTAACCTACAATGGTAGAAACATTAGATTGGCAACAGACCTATCCACAGAGACCTGGCAGGCCAGAAAGGATTGGCGTGATATATTCAGAGCACTAAATGAGAAAAATATGCAGCCAAGAATACTATATCCAGCTAGGCTGTCATTGAAAATAGAAGGAGAGATAAAAAGCTTCCAGGACAAACAAAAATTAAAGGAGTTTGCAAACACGAAACCAGCCCTACAAGAAATATTGAAAGGGGTCCTCTAAGCAAAGAGAAAGGCTAAAAGCAACATAGACCAGAAAGGAACACAGACAATATACAGTAACAGTCACCTTACAAGCAATACAATGGCACTAAATTCCTATCTTTCAATAGTTACCCTGAATGTAAATGGGCTAAATGCCCCAATCAAAAGACACAGGGTATCAGATTGGATAAAAAAAAACAAGACCCATCGATATGCTGTCTGCAAGAGACTCATTTTAGACCCAAAGACACCCCCAGATTGGAAGTGAGGGGGTGGAAAACCATTTACCATGCTAACGGACACCAAAAGAAAGTGGGGTGGTAATCCTTATATCAGACAAATTAGATTTTAAACCAAAGATTGTAATAAGAGATGAGGAAGGACAGTATATCCTACTTAAAGGGTCTATCCAACAAGAAGATCTAATAATTGTAAATTATTACAATCGTAATATTATTATTATTACAATGGATGGGTTAGCCTGATGATGGGTATTAAAGAGGGCACGTTCTGCATGGAGCACTGGGTGTTATGCACAAACAATGAATCATGGAACACTACATCTAAAACTAATGATGTAATGTATGGTGATTAACATAACAATTAAAAAAGTAAAAAAAAAAAGTGCTTTCCTGATTACTTGCACTTGGGGATATTCCCTTAATGGGAATGTGAAATAATTCTATTAAGAGCTTAGTGTGTGGAACAGCTTTAACGTTCATTTTTTGAGGGCATATGAACTTGTACTTTCCTCACCAAAGGAATAAAGAGAATATCATGTAGGTTTTGGGGAACCTACATGGGGTAGGAATTTGGCAGCAGAGATGTTTTTCCTGAAACTTCTAAAGTCTTTGGATGCAGGAGGCCACATACTTTTAACTTTTAGAGGACAGAGGAAGTGAGAAAGGAAACTTCTTAACGGCCTTAAAATCTTAACTAAAAGAGCTTACATTTGGAGACAGAAAATTTAGATTTTGAATCTTACCTTACTGCTTCCAGGTTTTGTGATCTTGGGCAAGTCTCTTAGGCTCTCTGAATCTACAAAGGGAAAATGTCACTACTCATAATCACAATAACAACATTAGTAAAAATAATACTACATCATAAAAATTTTTGTGAGGATTAAAATATCTGAAGTATTTAAAATTTCTATTTAATATAGTTAAAACAAATTACAATAGTTTTACATTGGGAGGTCTTAATTTTTGTTCAGCTCACTTCATTCCTTCTTATGATAAAGAGAACAGCATTCCTGTGAGCCACCCCCCCTTTTCACCCTCCTATTTCTGGGTGTTTTGCTATTGTATTTTTTTAAAAGTTTTTATTTATTTATTTGACAGAGAGAGAGCACAAGCAGTGGGAGCGGCAGGCAGAGGGAGAGGGAGAAGCAGTCTCCCCGCTGATCTGAGAGCCCTATGTGGGGCTGGATCCCAGGATCCTGGGATCCTGACCTGAGCCAAAGGCAGACGCTTAACCGACTGAGCCACCCAGGCGTCCCTCGCTATTGTATTACTGCTGTAAACATTCTTGCACATGCTTCCCAGAACTCATGTGCTCATTTTTCTCTAGGTTATTGTTTAGTCAGGGTTCCATCAAGAAATCAGAAGTCTTTCAAAATAATATAAGAGTTTAATACAGGGAGTAGAGACATAACTATCATTGTAAGGACAGGCCCTGCAGGGAAAGTGTATTAGAGAATGAGATATGATAAAAATTTGGGGAGAGATTTTCTGACTCTTTGGAATTTGGGACTATCAAGGAGGACTACTAAATATGGGCAAATTTCATAAGCCCTGTTTGAAGAAATTTAGTGCACTCATGGGCTAAGACTCTAAGAAAAATTAATTGATATGGACAGAGTATGCAAAAATAAACTGCTGAATATATAAATGATCTAAGTGACAAAGCAAATGAGAAGGTGTCCATAGAAATCAATTTGTTTTCATAGACAAAGTTGCAATTAAACTTTCCTTTTTTTAAGGACAGTTACAGAGGATGGAAGAAGGGAATATTTAACAGAGAGGTGGCTACAAGAGTTGTGAAAGCAGTTGAAGGGCGGTGGAAGGTCACAGTTCTTCAAGAGACAAGTCATGGATTTGGGTCCTGATTCAGAAACATGCCATCACTATACTTTGAGAAAATATCACCTCTCAGAGTCCAATCTTCATCATTTTAAGGTGGGTATAATATCAATCCAATTATAACAGGAACATTATTGGTAAACTTGATAAATAAAGGAAAAGCAGAAATTGTTATTATGTAAAGTAAAAGTAATATGACTAAAACAAAAGCTCCAATTTCATAAAATAATTGCACGGACTGGTCAATAGGACCTCTTAATTATTTTAGTATCAAGGAGGGCCAGACCTTTAGCTTGAAGCAGGAAATGGGAAAAAAAAAAAATGAAATGGAGTCTGTCTGGCTACTCAATTCTTATTTAGTATCTCTCTTCTGACAAAGAGAGTTAGCTTTAAGTTCAAAAGGACAAAGCAGGGACAGTTAAGACAGACTTGAAGCCTAATACTTGTGAAGACATAATGACTTTACTTTCGGCAAAGATTTACTTAATGCCTACTATTTGCTGGACTCTGTTAGGAGCTGGGGATGAAAGAGTGAATAGAGCAGAACAAGCCCTTCATCTTACAGTCACACAGTCCTATGGGAACTTCACAGAATAACATGTTGCTGTTTTCAAAGAAATTATGTCCTAGGATACCAAGTGAAAGCGAACAGACCTTTCAACATAGTAACTGAACACTAGTTTTATGTTGAATGAATAAAGAATTGGATCACTGTTGATTAAGAAATTTTTAAGAACATAGGACCTCTGGAAGGAGATGAACAAGTATTAACTCTTAATTTCATTGAGTTTCAGTCCTTTACTTATAAAATAGGGATGAGTCTTCAAACTGCCCCAAATATTTAGTAAAATATTTCATGTGTCCTTGAAATAAGATGGGAAAATTGTGAGATACATAGATTTGTAATCTACAAATTCTTGAATTATGATTTTGAAGTAATAATTATTAGATTTTTAAAACTTCAGAGGAGAATTTTTATGGCAAAAGATAGCCTTTGCCTTTGGTTATATTCAGTCCTAAATTTAACCAATAATTTAAATGAGTATATAGAAGACACAATTATTAGATTTTAGGTAGCAGATTAAGACAGCATAAAGGACAAAGGTATAATTTAGTTTTCTGTTCTTAGAAGAAAATAGAATTCTGTCACTTGGAGCCATTCTTTATTAAGAGGAACAAGATAAATTGTTTGCTTCCATATTAGAGTAGAAAAAAATTGAAGTCAGACAAGGGTTAGCTAAATAATCTGGGTTATGTTAATCTTGTGGCATAAAGACAACATTTACCCTCTTAGAGTCAAGTACCTATCAAAAGCTGAAATTTTAGGAGTCCATGTCAGTGAGCCTGGACTTAGGGAAAGGCTTCAGCCCTTGTATGACATTGGAACTCTTTGTGAGTAATTAGGGATGAAAATAGTCATGGTTCTGGAAAAGTATGTCAGAGATTGGGGGAAATCAGAACTTCTGATAGGACTCAGCTGTTAGGGCTCACGCCAAAGACCACCATATACTAAGCTCATAGTAGTGCAACTAATCTCAGACTTCCTACTAATAGGGATGGTGCTCTTAAGATGTTGGCTTTCTTGGTTAGGGTTGGGTGGAGTTTGTGTATATTTAGTCTCAAGGACTCCATCTGAGTGAAAAAAGGAGAAAAGGAACTGTTCAAATTCCTGATCAAGCATTAAGTGGCAAGATGTTCTTTTGGGACTTATTCAAGCAGGAGTTTTATGACTACAGAGCTTGATTTTAGAGAAATGATTGTTGAATTTATGAGCATTTGGACTAGATGGATATTAAGACACCTTTCAACTTCTTTCCATGATTCTATATTCAACATATAGGTAAGCCTAGCTCTATGGATGCCTTTTATTTGCCTTTATAGTTTCTCTTTGTCCTGGGGACTTTGCCAATACTTTGAGACAAATCATTTCCTAAGCACATAAGCAGGAGAAGAATTTCTTTTCTTTTTTTTTTTTTCCCTTTAGAAAGATACAAATAACCTACAACACTTGGCAAGCACATGGTTTCTGGCACAGGTAAATTCAAAGAGCTTTTGTGAACAGCATAATTCAGTCAGTTGGGAATGAAGAACAATATACTTTAAAGAATACCCAAAAGCCAGATAGAAAGGAGGCAAAATGGGATAGTCTGTTGATCTCCTTGGTACAAACAGCTGTGCTCAGAACAGATACCATGAGGGCAGTGGGTCTGAGAAGATAAGGCTGCTTTCCTTTTATTGAGCAGTTCTATTGTGAAGGCAAGGTCAAAAACGCTAATAAAGCAGCAGAAACCTGAGTCAAATTGCATAGGCTACAAGGGCTTGTGCCTCGATGCTAATTAATGTTATCACAGAAGATGACTAAAATGAGAATATTACCTACTAGTAAATTAATAGGATATGCTGAAGCATACCACAAGGGAGGAATTGCCTATATTAAATAGTACAAAAGAGATTGCCACTGGCAAATGGTTACTGGTAAAGAGTTTTCTACATTATGTATAAACTCTAGGAGATAGGACTTAAAGTATGCCATGAATCTTTAATTGAGAGAAAATCATTTGTGCAGGATAAAGTGATGGCAAACCCATACGTCTTTTTTTAAAATTATTTATATAGAACATTGATTGTGAACCATTTGAAAAGAATATGTTGCACTAAATTATTATGCCATGATCAGATTAGATCAGTAATGTGTCTGTATTTGCTACAGAAGTCATCAGGTTATCTCTGTTTTGGGTTGTCACCTTTGACTGTAGTCTAATTGCTAACTGCAGTTACATGGAACTTAAACTAGGTTGATTCATTGATGTAATTCCCAGAAAAGCCAAGAAAAATCTATTTCAATGATTTCGGAAGTGGGACCTAACTTTTCTTTATTGTAAATTCAATTTTTATTAGATTTACCTAAAAAGTGAAGAGAGGGGGAGAAGAAGGTCTTGGTAGGATAGAGGAACTAAAAATAAAGAAAAAAAAATGCTGAATGAAAACTATGTTGAGAGGCTGATACAGCCTTTCACAGATTATGTCTCAGACCTAAAACTCTAAAGTGTTTTGAAGTAAATATACTAATATCTCTCAATGGTCATAAACTATGGAACCCATTTATTAGTAATTTTAAAAAGAACATGTATCTTTTTATAAAAGAATATCTTTTATCCTCTCAGATTCCAAATCTGTGTGGTGACATCCTTCCTAGTTTGTTTTTGGGGGTTTTTTGGGTTTTGTTTGTTTACCCTATACAATTAACTGGTTGACTAAATTCTGTTCTTTTATGGTTGTTGTTAAACAACCATAAACAACTGTTGTTAAATGTTCTCTGGTTATTCCTTCTGTTGTTATCCTTAACCTTGTGGTTTTTATCTTTATCAAAGTCATCAACCTCCTTTTTTGTCAGTATTGATCAGAAGCTGCTGTTACTCCAAAGGAGGAGGAGGGGGAGGAAGAGGGAGAGGAAAGGAAGGAAAGAAGGAAGAGAAAAAGAACTATCTGTCTTTGCTTATCTTACCTAACTTCCCTATACCATTTACCTGTTTGTCATTCTTACCAGAATCCCTGGATTCCATACTTACATGCTCTTGATTTTCCTCCCATTTTTTTCCTAATCTTTGCCTTCCCATATAGGAAGATCTGTTTTTTTGCAAACTTCTAAAATATTGGTGTTCTTTAAGAATCTTAGTCTCTCTCTTCTCAAGATACACAGTTTCCCTGAGAAAGCTCCTAAAATCCCATGTCTTCAGTTATTCGTAGGAGACTGAGGTCTCCTAAATATTTATCTCCAAGTCACATCCATTCCTGACCTTCAGACTGGCATGTGATCAGATTCATTTGGCTTGTGCTGAGGCAATTCAAACTCATTTTGTTCAAAACCAGACCTGTCATTTTTTCCCCATTTTGCTTATTTTCTCAGTTCCATAGCAAAATGACTGGTTCCATGCTCTACTCAATTTCCAAAGACCCAAATATCATCTATGAACTCTTCTTCTCTTTACCTTGAATATCCAGTTATTTTACATTCTGTTAATTCTGTACCTCCTAACTCTGTCTTGAATCTTTCCATTTTTCCCCTTTGCCCTAAAATATCATCTTTCACCTAGATTTCTGTAACAGTCTCTTAAATATTTTGCTTTCAGTCTTGGCCAAACTTAAAATATGTTGGATGATCTTATTTATATACAAATTTAGAATATATTATTGTCCTGCTTCAAACGCTTCTGTAGATCCCGATCACCCCCAGATTTAAGTTTACTGACGTTGACTGCAAGCCTTATTTTCTGTCTGCTGTTTAATTTTCTGTCTGGTCTTTTGCTTATTCCTCCCCTGAAAATTCAGTCACTCTGAATTTCTTAAATATTTCTAACCATTCTCATTTCTGGTGCATTGTACATGCTCCTTCCTGTTCTTGAATCATTCTATTCTTTCTCCTCTATTCTTTCCACGCTTTGCCTTATTAATTCCTAGTCATGCTTCAATGCATAGCTATGTGTCATCTCTCTGATCTTTATGATTGATGTAGCAGTTCCTCTACATAAACTCTCTATTATTTGTCTTATGCTATATTGTAATGTCATACTTACTCATCTGTTCCTCTACTAGATTTTGAACTCCATGAGTCCAGGGATTGTACCTTTCTGCCCTTTCTTCAATGTCCAGTTTAGTAGCCAATAAATATTTGTCAAATGAGTAAATGTTAGCAGAGTCCTAACTGATCATAGCCTCCAAATTCAATGAATACTACTAGAATTTTACCTACCATATCCAAATCATCTACATTTTAAATTGGAATTCAGAATTAATCTGTTATTATTCTACTTTGAAAATCTTATTCATATTCCACTAATTCCTGACATGCCATAAAAAATACTTAAGTAGCTGATCTGACATGATAACCATCCACATAAACTCTGGCCCTCAACCTGTCACATTACTTACTATTCTCTGAGGATGACATGGTCATAGTATCCTTCATTATTTTAATTTATTTTATTATGACACATATAATATGTAAGAGTATGCATAACATATAGGCACATTTTAAAACAAAAATAATGAAGCAAAATCCCATATATCAATCATATTACTCAAATATTAGAACATCATCAACATCGTCCAGGACCCTGCAGGCCTCACTCAGATTGTAATTCACTTCCTCCTGCCTCAGATATAACCACGAACCTGAGTTTCATGTTTATTATTCTATGTTACACTTATTTATTTATTTATTTATTTATTTATGTATTTATTTACCTAATAAGTTCTATTTTCTGTGTGGATTCATTTTTTTCTTTTCTTTCATCTTTTTTTTTTTTTTTAAGATTTTGTTTATTTATTTCCCAGAGAGAGAGCGAGAGAGGGAACACAAGCAGGGGGAGTGGGACAGGGAGAAGCAGGGCTCCCCACTGAGCAAGGAGCCTGATGTAGAACTTTATCCCAGGACCCTGGGGTTTTGACCTGACCTGAAGGCAGACGCTTAACCGACTGAGCCACCCAGGTGTCCCATGCTTTAAGTTTTAAATATATAAGCATGACTCTTTAAATAATGTTTAGGTTTTTCATATTTGGGGTATTTGTATAAAAACATTAACTGTGTTCTCTCATAACTCTTTATTTTCAATGTTATGTTTCTGGAATTCAGCCATGTAGTAGCTATAGCTAATTCATTTTCATTGTTAAATAATTCCATTAAAATATATATATTTCATTTTATATACATTTTTACATCTTTCAGAATGTTTATATTCAGACCCATGAACAAAATTGTTCTGTAATTTTCCTTGAAAATTTCCTTCCATTAAAAATATATATTTCAGGGGTGCCTGGGTGGCTCAGTTGGTTGGGCGACTGCCTTTGGCTCAGGTCATGATCCTGGAGTCCCAGGATCGAGTCCCGCATCGGGCTCCCTGCTCAGCAGGGAGTCTGCTTCTCCCTCTGACTCTCCCCCCTCTCATGTGCTCTCTCTCTCTCTCATTCTCTCTCTCAAATAAATAAATAAAATCTTTAAAAATATATATATATATTTCATATATATATGAATTTGTGTTATAAATATGAATTTATATTATAATTTATAACATATATAAATTATTATTATATTTATATTTATATAATATATATGTTTATATCTTTTTTTCCCTCCCTCTTTTAGGATGTTTGTATCAGGCTCATGAATATAATTGTTCTGTGATCTTCCCTTCTTAAAAAATTCTTCTATTTTTATATCTTCTCCTGATTTGGTATCTACTGTGTTAACCTCATAAAATGAGTTGAAAAATTTTTTTCCTCTAAAAGAAAGGAATTTTCTCTTCCTTGAATGTTCAATTAAGTTTGCCTCTAAAATCATAGAGGTCTGGTGTTATTTGGGATAGTTTTTGACTATTACTTTAATGGTTACAAGATTATTTAGGTTCTCTATTACATCTTGAGTCAGTTTTGGTAATTTATATTTTTCTGGAAATTCATTTCATAAACATTTTGAGATTTGTTTGCATAAGTGTTTCATAATGTTCTTAATATTTAATCTCTGCTCTGTATTTTTATTCCTACACTTAAAATTAGCCAAGAGGCTCATTTGTTTTATTAGCCATTTTCAAACAACCAGTATTTATCTTTGTTTATCTTTTCTATTAAGAAAATGCAATTTTTTTGGATTTATCTTTATTTTCTTTATTTATGTATTTATGTATTTATGTACTTATTTATTTATTTTAAAGATTCTATTTATTTATTTGACACAGAGAGAGAGATAGCGAGAGCAGGAGCACAAGCAGGGGGAGTGGGAGAGAGAGAAGCAGGCTTCCTGCCAAGCAGGGAGCCCGCCAAGCAGGGAACCTGGTGTAGGGCTCGATCCCAGGACTCTGGGATCATGACCTGAGCTGAAGGCAGATGCTTAACGACTGAGCCACCCAGGCGCCCCTATTTTCTTTTATTTTTTTCAGGGTAAATAATTTTGTTTGTCTGCTGTTTTAAGTTGGAGGCTTGGCTCATTGACTTTCAGACTATTTTCTAAAATATAATAAGCCTGTATATTTCCTTTTAAAGACTATATCTCATAAGTTTATATAATTTTTTTATGGTTCAGTGCTAATATTTTCTTATTTATAAATTTATTCCTTAATATCAAATTCATTATTTAGATGTTGTTTTAAAAAATTACTTTAGGGGGTGCCTGGGTGGCTCAGTTGGTTAAGTGACAGACTTTATTTTGGCTCAGGTGGTGATCTCAGGGTTGTGAAATTGAGTCCTCATCTGGGCTCTGAGCTCAGTGGGGAGTATGCTTGAGTTTCCCTCTCTCCCTCCCTCCCTCCCCTCTTTGTTGTGTGTGTGATCTCTCTTTCTAAAATAAATAAATCTTAAAAAAATTACTTTAGAATTTAAAAATGAGATTTAATTATAATCATGATTGATAATCATTAGAATTATGAAAATAATTAAATTTAATAACTTTTCAGAATCTATTACATTGTACTTAAAGAATAGTCTTAATGATATCAAGTTTTAAAAATTTTCTGACACTTTGTGGCAAGGTAATGGATGGAATATGATCTACTCTAGTTAGTGGTTAGACCTGGTATTACATATGTTGTTTAGTTCAACTTTGTTCTTTGTGTTGTTTTAGTGTTCTAAATTTTTACTTGTTTGATGTCTCTTATTTTGATGTTGGATTTCTTTCTTCTTGTGTTTGTGCCGGGTTTTACTTCATTTATTTTGACTATGTTATGCTCATACAAATTTAGAATATCTGCCCCCCTTCCTTTTAATCCTTCATTGGATTAAACCTTTAATTAACATGTGTCCTCTTTATTTCTAGTACCTTTTGCTTTAATATCTATTTTCTCTCATGCTAGTAGAGCAAAAATAAGTCTTATCATTTACCCAGCATATCTTTTCCATCATTTTACCTTCAATCCTTTGTGTTCTTAAAGATTACATGTACTTTTATAAAGAACATGTAGATTATTTTTTTTTTAATTTCAGGCAAAAATATTTATATTTTAATGAGAGATTAGATAATTTTGTCTTTATTTTGATTATGGATTTTTAAAAAATATTTCTAAAATGGTTTTTGTGTTTTCTGTTTCTTCTGCTTTTTCTGATGGTTTTGTCTTGAATTTTAATATTGGTTGAGGTTGTTGTTAAAATAGGTAGTTGTGGTTATCATTTAAAGTTTTGTCTGTACATGTACTTTTTTGATAATCACCCTAAAAATTTTAACATGCATATTTAACTTATAGAAAGAGATTTGGGGTCATTTTCCTTCTGCTTGAAGTATCCTTTATCATTTAGTAAAGATTTTTTGGTGAAAACTTTATCCAGTGATTTTTTATGTTTAAAATTGTCTTTTCCCCTTATTTTTGAAAGAAAATTTTGATGAGTATATAGTTCTGGATTTCATCTTGAAGCTCGTATTCCACTGTTTTCTAGTATCCAATATGAAGTCAGTGGTCAAATTGCCAGATATTATTTAGTTTACTGTTTTATCTCTTTGACTGCTTTTAAGGTCTTTCTCAGTTTTATTATGGTGTAAATATATGTAGATGTTTTGTTTGTATTTATAATAGTAGACATTCATTGGGCTTCCTTGATTTGAATATTTGTGTCTTGCATTAGCTTAGAAAAATTCTCTTCATTAATTTCTTCAGACATTTCCTGTCTCTCATTTTTTCTCTTCCTTCGCTCTGTAATTTTAGTTAGTTTTGTGATAGACCCATTCTATCCTCCATGTTGTTCAACTTCTCCATTTTCCATCATTCTGCCTTCTGGTACATTCTTTCAACATGCTTGTTTCTATATTCCAATTCACTAATAACCTCTTAATTTGCATCTTATTTGCTCTTTATCAAATTCATTTATTTTTCACACTTTTCTCATTCCAAAAAATTCTATTTGTTTCTTTTTGAAATTGCCCATTTGCTTTTGATTGCTTTCTTTAGGGTCCTTTTTATAGGAAATTTTATTTTATATTTATTTTTAAGAATAATATAAACATATTTACTGTTTTGTATCTGATAATTTTATGTTTATACTCTGTGATCTGATTTGTTTCTTTGGGTATTTGATCATTTTTCATTGCAAAATTATTTTCTTTGCAATCTATCAGTATGATAATTTTTGAGGCCTGGTTAAAGTGTGTTCCTTGATAATTTTTCATTGCAAAATTATTTTCTTCGTATGCTCTTAGTATAATTTTGAGGCCTGGTTAAAGTATGTTCCTTTAGGGAGAGTTATCCTTTACTCCTGCCAGGTTCCTAGAGGCACTACTACTGAGAACCACTTCAACTAAATTAGTATTCTTCTTTGGGTACTTGGAAGCATCCAAGTAGGATGAATACTGGCCTTTTACCAGCATGTAGCTAGAATTTTCAGGGAAGATTTTTTTTCTCTTTGATTAAAAGCTAAAGTAGGCAGGTAGCCCAATTTCCTTCTCCTTCTTCAAACAGTTCCCCAGACACCCAAGATGCTGAAGGTATCACTTTTGGGGGGTCCTGGTTTTATGTCTTTGTGTGGGTATATTTAATTCAAACTTCCATGTTCCTCAAGACCCCAGATTTTGATGTTTGTCCCAACAAAGCCCTTTAAATCTTAGTGTGTAGGCCACTTTGGATTGACACGTGCCTCCAAGGTAAATACCAGAGAGGTAGTTACTTGCTTCTGTAGATTTTCTCTTAGACTTATGATTAACCTCTCAAACTTTGACCAGGCCATCAATTCACTTAAAACTTCTAAAGGTCATGCTTTTTCACCTTTAAATGAAGCAGTTAGCAGTAATAGTAGGTGATCTCTTTTATTATGACTCTTTTCAATAACTTTAGTAGGTTTTTCAATAACCTTCAAACTGTATATTTTAGGGATGAATTAACTGGTGGCCTTAATGGTAAAAAGAGGAAGTTGACATGCCAAACCTTGTGAAGAGTGCTCTGGGGGTCTTCAGTTAGGGGACTGTATTCACTGGCTAGTGTTCAGTGCTTGAGAACAATTGCTTCATCCTGAAAAGAGGGAGTATACCCCATGGGATGACTTGCATCCCTGTCATTTCATAAACAAATTCCAGAGCTGGTGATAGCTAATGTGTTGTTTCTCCCAGGTAACACCTTACATATTAAAAGAACTCACTTCAGGAAAATACTTTCACACAAAGTAGGCAGTAAAACTCTGAAAATGCCAGGCACTTCAGCAAAACTTTATGCAAAGAAACGTTACTTGATATTATTCAAATTATGCCTACACAGTAAAGCCAATCCATAGCTATCAGTATTGAGGCAGAGATGCAAATATGTCTTCATTTGGGGCCGATAGATGTTGTGACCTACTTACTCTAGGAAAAGTACATCTTCATTTTTTCAGCTATCTCCAAAAATTAGTGACCATAGTTAAAAGGATGTCATAAAAAGTATACCATAATATTGGTACAGAAAAGAAAATTTAAATAAATTGAACTAAAGAATTACCATTGTAATCATTTTATTATTCTCCCTTTATAGACCTTGTGTAAATGAAACTGCTTTCTTTGCTCTGTGAAGATAAGAATTTCACTCCCCAGTCTGAATAGCATGGCACTGACGAACAGCTGTGAATGAATCAAGTACAGGGTAAACATACAAGACAGCAAATGATTTTAAAGCTCAACAGCCCATGAACAATAACTGTAATTAAACTCAATAAAGAACAAGAAAAGAGAAAAGATGCAGAGTAGAAAAAACAACCGTAACAACAACAACAAAACACCACCACAATAGCAAAACAGCCTGAAAAGATTGAAGGAAACCAGCAGAACACTAGAGAATTGCTGAAGCCACTTTGCTTTGCCTTCACCATAATTGATCATTTTATATATCAAATATCACTTTTCTTCCCAAGGGATCTAAAGGCTAAATTCATGGTCAATACGTCCTTGAATATATTTACTGGATTTTGGAGTATGTAACAAATGACAGAGATATAAAACATACCTTATATTTCCTTCATCTTTTTCTTTTCATAGTCATTTTAGCAGGCAATTTTCTGCGTTTAATAGAAACACAGCATCTGAAAGTGTCTTTAGTGGGATAGTTTGTCGTTTCCCTTGTTTGCTCCTAGCTTCTGACATTATTTATCTAGTGTTTTTCTCCCTGGTCTCATTTTCTTGTCTTCCTGTCAAGATGTTCTTATAGAACCTGACTGTTGTACTTTCCAGATGCAACATTTAGAGCATATTGAAAAGTCACAAAAACACATATGCACACAGGAGTGTGGTTTTTTCCATAAGAGTGCATGGAAATAGAAAGTTAACATGACAATTTACATAGTCACTTCTGTTTTATTATGTGAGAGAAACAGATTTTTATGTTTCTGATTTCACCTTCAAAAATCGTCTTTCCCAATGTAAATTTGATCAATTTCAGGAAGCTGTAATAATCCAGCTGCAACTAATGGAGTGTGTGAGAAAGATGTGAACAAAAATCAAATCAATGCAATGCAAAGGGTGATGACCCAAACCTACTTCTCTCTTTTGTGAAGTAAATTGAATAAATTGAATAAAGTCATTTTAAATTAGCCAATGATAATCTCTTTCTGATGTGGCCATGACATTAGCAGAAATAATAGGAAAAGGGATTCAATCTAAATTGAAAAAAGTCTGAACCAATGAGTATTTTACTGTCATTAAATTTTCCGTTTTGCAAGAGGCTGGCACTCCATAGTATACTGAGTAACTTCTACAGATTTTTGTCAGAGTTTTATTATTACTTTGGAAACGTGGTACAACCAAGAGTCTGGGGTTTCAAGACCCGTGTTCCTAGAATTAAATTCCCATGGAACCTGGATGAAGCTAGCCATGTTACTTAGATTCCCTGAGATGCCTGTTCCAAAAATGAGAACAATGGTAACTATTGAGGAGAATTGTGCTGACGATGCAAGATTTCATATACATGGAGCATAGTAAATTTCTTGGCACTTATCAGGAACTCAGTATGTGTTGTAAGCCCCACCCCTACTTTCTTTCTCTGCTTGCATCCTAACAATAAAAGCTAATGTCCATCAAACACTTTCGTGTCAAATAATTCTTATTTCATAGCACGTCTCTTATATTCATTTTTAGATATTAAGACACTTTGCTTTTGATTCTCTACTTTGTATTCCTTTTTACTGTATAGTGACTTGTCTAAGAATGTACTGCTAGTAAGTGTCAGAGTGATTAGAAGTCAGGTTTTTCTGACTTGGAACCCATATTCTTAACCACACTTAAACTTCTTTGCTTTCATAATGTACTGAGGAGGGACAGCAGGTTTGCTTCAGTCAAAAACCTACTCTCTTGATTCCAGCACAATATGTTTGCTTGATTTCTGGCCTCCATAGATGACCTACTGGCTTTTACAACATCTACTGCCCTGTATTTGCTATCTCTTGGTGTCTAACAAATTACCACAAAACTGAGTGATTTGAAACAATATACATGTATTATCTTGTAGTTTTTGTTGGTTAAGAATGTTGGCATGGCTTGGCTGTATCCTTGGTGTCACAGTATCTCACAAGCCTGCAATCACCATTGGTAGTCTCACCCAGAGGCTCAACTGGGGAAAGATCTGCTTCTAAACTCACTCAGTTTTTTGGTTTTTCATTAGCTGTTGGCCTGAGGGCACAGATCCTCACTGGGTGGTGCTTGGAGGCCACTGTTATGGGCTGAATTGTGTCCTCCCTCGCCCTCCCAATTCATATAAATTTGAAGCCCAAACCCCAAATATGTGTTTGGAGATGGAGCCTTTAAGGAGGTAATAAGGTTAAATGAGGTCATCCCTAATCCAATAGGACTGAGGTCCTTATAAGAGGAGGAAGAGACACCAGAATTCTCTCTGTTCCCATGTGTGCACAGAGGAAAAAGCCATTTGAGTACACAGTGAGATGGTAGCCATCTGCAACCCAAGGAGAGAGGTCTAACCAGAAACCAACCCTGATGGCACCTTGATCTCAGACTTCCAGTCTCCACAACTGTACAAAAAATAATTTTCTGTTATTTAAGACACTCAATTTGTAGCATTCTTTTATGGCAGCCTGGGCAGACTATTATAGCCACTCTTAACTTTCTCCATGTAGGCCTCTTCAGCATGACAGTTTGCTTCTTTAAAGTGTGCAGTCTGGGAAGGCAATAGAGAGAATCTGCTAGTAAGACAGAAGTCACAATATTGGAAAGCTAATCACAGAATTGACATCCCCTCAGGTTACTCCATTCAGTTAATTCAAAGCGAGTTACTCAAAGGAGGCGATTCCAAAGGCTGTGAATACCAGGAGGTAGTGTTCATTGGGCCCATTTTAGGAGCTGCCACACTTTCTGATTCTTGGGAGGCATGCCTAAATTTCTGGTTTGGAGTTTTGGAACTAAGGGCCAGTAGCAACTCTTGAGGGCTACCTAATTTCCCTCTCAATCTGAGTATGCTATGACCACCTCCTTGTTTACTCTTGGAATTATGAAGTTCTAGGGATACCCTTCCTAGAGGTCTCTTTACTACATTCAAATGAGCAGTGAAATAGAGGTCTGTCTACTCTGAGGATTCCTTTCTACCCAACTTATATATTTTATGTTTTCTTTATGACTTTGGCCTGGATAGGCAAGGCTTGGGCATGTTGCTTATTCCCTCTTTTCCTTAACTCTCCTCTTTTTCTCTTTTCAATTTGTTAAGGCTGGACATAGCTTTCCTTCTTTTTTTTCTTCCTGTTTGGGAAATAATTCCATTTTGTAAAATTCTATGACCAAATTAACAAGGATTACTTCTTGATATTTTAATGGGAAAAAGAGGGGTGCCTGGTTGGCTCAGTCAGTTAAGCATCCAACTCTTGATTTCAGCTCAGGTCACAGTCTCAGGATCATGGGATTAAGCCCTGCATTGAGCTCCATAGGCACTGGGGAGTCTGCTTGGGATTCTTTCTCTCCCTCTCCCTCAGCCCCTTTCTCTCCCCTATGCTCCCCGCCAAATAAATAAATAAATAAATAAATAAATAAATAAATAAATAGATAGATAGATAGATAGATAGATAGATAAATCTTAAAAAAAATAAATGGGAGAAAGATGGCAAGAAAATTAGCATAAACCTTTTTTTAAAAGACAAATCCTAGTTTTTACTATGTATTGTCTTTCTGTAGACTTTAAAATTCAATTGAGATGGCAGAAGCCAAACCTTAGCTGCTTCCCTAACCCTTGAACTTGAAGTAGATACATACTTTGAGATGATGAGGGAAAAAAACAAGTTATGTATAAGGAAATACAATGATTAAAAAAAAGCACATTATTTTTGAGAAAATGATTTGTTGCAAGGTTTTCCTTATAATAGAGAAGGTAGAAAAGATCTGTAACCTAAGGAATTTGCCTAATTTTTCCTTGTATACAAAGCTTTTCTTTACAGAATTGCTATGTGTGTAGAGTATAGCTTGGACCAAAGTCAAACTACTCCAATTCTGGCAATATGTAGCAGTACATCTGTTCTCAGGCTAATAGAGGGACTTGTGAAATCATAATATCATATTTGAATCAATTGCAGTTTCTTAATCAGTGATGAGGAAAAGGAGTGTCAGGATTTTAGCAACACTATTTTAAAAAATGTTGAAGCACATGGCCCTCCAGGCCACATGGACATAAGCCAGAACCACCAAACTACCCATTACCTGGAACATTCACAATCACCTTGGAAGCACAGATGCTGGGGCACCTGACCAATTAAAATTACATTGCCTTTGTGTCTTTCTTACAGATGCAGAGGCAGGTTGTGCATGCATTGGCCTGTGGGCCCAAGGGAACATGGCTGACTTCTATCCAGAAACAGGATTAAAATGGAAATTATATCTTAGATCTTTGAAGGATTTGTATTAGAAACCTGAAAGATTTTTATTAGAAACTTGATTTTCTATTATCTATTGAGTTTGTAACTTCACTACCCAACTCAAAGTATCCAGAGGGTTTTTGTTTTGTTTTGTTTTGCTTAAAGATTTTATTTATTTGAGATAGAGAGAGAGAGAAAGCATCAGCAGAGGCAGAGGGAGAGGGAGAAGCAGATTCCCCATGGAGCAGGGAGCCCGACGCAGGACCTTGAGATTATGACCTGAGCCAAAGGCAGACACTTAGACTGAGCCACGCAGGTGCCCTTAGAGTTTTGTTTAACCTCTGGAGCAAAATGGGAAATGGCTACTGGGGTTTAGGTTATGGGTATGACATACGGCTCTATGCAATAAAGAACAGAAATTATGAATCTACTTGCACTATGCTATGGAAATGTCACTCAAATTATTCTATTTTTGCATCCATGCAAGTAGACTATATTTGTCTTTTCCTGGGATTTGGGTATTATATCAATGTGCTATTTCAGGCACTGGTAACAATATCATACACACACAAACATTCTCTCAACCATTCAAGATTTAACAAACATTTACTAAGTAGTAACTAAATTTCAGGCACTGTTAAAGGCAGCAAAAACTCGGGCAATAGGTACCGGATGGGAATTCTGTTAGAACAGTAGTGGAATTTCCTTACTTCTTTCAAAACATGATTTCCTGTGAGACAAGTTCATTGAAAGATGAACTAATTATTTGCTAAGAAAGGAGATGACAGCTCTGATAATGAAGTTTTTTCTATCAGGAAAATTTATGTAATTATCTAATAATTACCTATGTAGAGATAAATATTTCTGTAGAAAATGATCTTATAGAATGTTAGAATTGGAAAAGATTTTAAAGGCCATTTACTTGAGTTTTTTAGGAGGGCAGAGTTCAGTAGATTCTATAAGATTCAGTGAGAGGGATTAGGTTCATTTTATTTAATCTCATTATTGATTAGGCCCAGAATTGACGTTACTGGAAGAAAATGACTCTTAATGTATTATTTCCTACCCAAAAATGTTACTCTTATTACTACCCTAGGAGAAGGCAAAAAGAAGGGAAGTCAAGACAAGACAATAAAACTGCCAAGTAAAGCTTCACCTGATCTAACTACGTACGAAATACATTTTGGTAGATATTCTCCAAAGATGATCACCATCAGTCCCTTTCCTCCTTATGTGCACATGTTGCCCTACACATTAAAAGGTGGAGTCTAATTTTCTTTCTCTTGGATGTAGGGTGGATTCATTGACTTGTTTGAACAGCTGATGGTAGTGAAATGATGTTCGGAGACTTACCAGTTTAAGTCTTATGATGCCTTGAAACTTCTGCCCTATATCTCTTGGAAGGCTTGCTCATGGGTGCTCCCTCTAGAACTTAAGCACCATGTTCTTAGAAACCTTTGCCACACATGGAAGCCATGTTCAGCTTCTCTAATGGAGAGCTCAGCTGAACTCCTCCCAGCCAACAGCCAGCATCAACTGTGAGTCAGTGGAGCTTTCAGATGACTCCAGAATCAATTGTCATTTGACAGAAAACACATTTAAAATCCCAAGCAAGAACTGGCAAAATGCGCCAAATCGATCGAGAGAACCATGGAACATATGGTAAATTGTTATTTTAAGCCACTGCATTTTGAGGTTGTTATGCAGTTCCAGCTGTGTCCATTCTGGGTCTAATCAATAGCTTCAGATTAAACCTAATCCTTCTTACTAAATCTCACAGAACATATTATTGAACACTGCTCTCCAAAGAGCTAAATTAGATGATCTTTTAAGTTACTTCCAATTCTAAGATTCACTAAGAAAAGATGATTTTCTGTAGAAATATCAGAATAGATGGCCATTGGTCTTGAGGACTAGATTCATCACTGACATATCGGTTGGCTAAAAATGTAATAAATTGTCATGGAAATTGTTCTCTTAAGTTTTACAAACATTTTCTCACAATAATCCCAATACTCTATGTAGACCCAGAACATCACAACCCAAAGATTATTCATCTATAAGCAAAAATATGACATCATGATTTTTAGTATAGTAAGAGGCAAATTTGGGAATTGAGATTTATTGTATGTGGCCAATAATTCTTCTATTATCTTTCTACTGTCAAACTTAGTACTCTGAAGGCCAGGGTGTCAGTCTTTCACGTCCTGGTAGGTTTTGACTCATCTTCTTTATTCCAGGCATGTTTCCTCTTACTATTTTTATACTTTTTATTCAGGTTAATTAACACACAATGTTATATTAGTTTCAGGTATCCAACGTCATGATTCAAAAATTCTACATATTATTCAGTGCTTACCTCAATAAGTATGGTCACCATCTGTCACCATATAACATTATTACATGTTACTGACTGCATTCCGTATGCTGTACCTTTCATCTCCATGACTTATTTATTTTATAACTGGAAGTTTGAACCTCCTAATCACGTTTATCTAAATCTACCCATTCTTCCACCCACCTCTTCTCTGGCAACCACCAGTTTGTTCTCTGTATTTTAGTCTATTTTTTCTTTTTAATTTTTTCTTTGTTTCTTTGTTTTTTAGATTCCACATATAAGTGAAATCATATGGAACTTGTCTTTCTCTGACTTATTTCACTTAACATAATACTCTAGATTTATCTATATTGTTGCAAATGACAAGAACTCATTCTTTTTATGGCTGAGTAATATTCTAGTGTGTGTATGTGTATGTATACACATTTCTTCTAGGATTTTTATATTTAAGGATATCACATTTAGGTCTTTAATCAGTTTTGAGTTTATTTTTGTGTATGGTGTAAGAAAGTGGTCCAGTTTCATTCTTTTGCATGTAGCTGCCCAGTTTTCCCAGCACCATTTATTAAAATGACTCTCTTTTCCCCATTGTATATTCTTGCTTTCTTTGTCATAGATTACTTGACCATACAAGCATGAGTTTATTTCTGGGTTCTCTATTCTGTTCCATTGATCTGTTGTCTATTTTTTGTTTGTTTGTTTTGATTACTACAGCTTTGTAGTATATCTTGAAATCTGGGGTTGTGATACTCCAGCTTTGTTCCTTCTCGAGATTTCTTTGGCTAAATTGGATCTTTTGTGGTTCCATACAAATTTTAGGATTATTTGTTCTAGTTTTATGAAAAATGCTGTTGGTATTTTGGTAGGGATTGCATTAAATCTGTAGATTGCTTTGGGTACCATGAATATTTTAACAATATTCTTGCAATCTATGAGCATGGCATATCTTCCATTTGTGTTGTCTTTAATTTCTTTCATCAATTTTTTTTTAAAGATTTATTTTAGAGAGGTGGAGGGAAGGGCAGAGGGAGAGGGAGAAAGAGAATCTCCAGCAGACTGCCCGCTGAGTGAGGAGCCCAACACAGGGCTTGATCTCAATACCCTGAGATCATGACCTGAGCCAAAATAAAGAGTTGGATACTCAACCAACTGAGCCATCCAGGTGCCCCTTTCATCAATATTTTATAGTTTTCAGAATGCAGGTCTTTTACCTCCTTGGTTAAGTTTATTCCTAGGTATTTTATTCTTTTTTTGTGCAATTATAAATGGGTTTGTTTTCTTAACTTCTCTTTCTGTTGCTTTGTTATTAGTGTGTAAAATTAGACAGATTTCTGTATATTAATTTTGCATCCTGTGACTTTACTAAATTTATTTATAAGTTCTAATATTATTTTTTGCTTAAGTCTTTAGGGTTTTCTACATATAGTATCATGTCATCTGCAAATAATGACAAATTAATTTCTTCCTTCCTAATTTGGATGTCTTTTATTTCTTGTCTGACTGCTGCAGCTAGGACTTCTAGGTACTATAGTAAATAAAAGTGGCAAGAGTGGGCATCTTTCTCTCGTTCCTGATCTTAGAGGAAAAGCTCTCAGTTTTTCACCATTGAGTATGGTATTAGCTGTGGGTTTTTCATATATGGCTTTTACTATGTTGAGGTATATTCTCTCTAAACCTATTTTGTTGAGAGTTATTATCATGATTGGGTGTTATACTTTGTCAAATGTATTTTCTGCATCTATTGAGATGATCATATGGTTTTTCATCCTTTCTCTTGTTAATGTGATGGATCACATTGATTGATTTTGAACACTGAACTACCCTTGCATCCTTGGAATAAATCTTATTTGATCACGTGAATAACTTTTTGATGTATTATTGAATTCAGTTTGCTGATTTTTTTGTCAAGGATTTTTGCATCTATGTTCATCAGAGATACTGGTCTGTAGTTTTTATTTTTGTGGTGTCTTTGTCTGGTTTGGTTTCAGGGTAATACTGGCCTTATAGAATGACTTTGTTTGTTGATTTTTCCTCTTGTAACTGCTTTTGCTGCAACCCAAAGATTTAGGAAAGTGTTTGCCATTTTCATTTGTCTCCATGTACTTTTTAAATTTCCTTTTTGATTTCTTGTAGACCTGTTCATTATTTAGTATCACATTGTTTAGCTTCCATGTATTTGTGTTGTTTCTAGATTCTTCTTGTAATTTGTTTCTGGTTTTATACTGCTGTGGTCAGAAAAGCTGCTTGATATGATTTCAGTCTTCTTGACTTTATTTAAGACATGTTTTGTAGCCTAACATGTGACTTATCCTAGAGAATGTTCCATGTGCCCTTAAAAAGAATGTGTTGCTTCTTACTATCTTTTTTTTTTCTGAAGGTTGCAGGTGAATATTTATTTAAACATATGAGTCCCCTTTTTTTCGGGCAACTTAGAAAACATTGATCCAGCAAATCATCCATTCACCTGTGTCTGGTAAATTCTTTTTTTTTTTTTTAAAGATTTTATTTATTTATTTGAGAGAGAGAGAATGAGAGAGAGCACATGAGAGTGGGGAGGGTCAGAGGGAGAAGCAGACTCCCCCCCGAGCAGGGAGCCCGATGCGGGACTCGATCCTGGGACTCCAGGATCATGACCTGAGCCGAAGGCAGTCACTTAACCAATGAGCCACCCAGGTGCCCCGTGTCTGGTAAATTCTATTTAATTCTACACGATTCTATTTAGAAGTGATATATATTATGGTAATAAAGCTTATGAGCTATTTAACACCCCATGTAGAGTTTGCTATCTTTAAAGAGGATTTAACCCAGTTAAAATTCCAGTTTTGCTATATCCCCAATTATACGGTCTTCAGCAAATCTTTTCTTCTTTTGACATCTCATTTTTCATCTGAAGTAGGAATGGCAAATTCTGTCTCCAATGAGTTTTGTTAATTCTGATTTAGGTTTTTGTTAATAGAGATATTTATTTATAAAAAGGGGGCATTACTTTAAGGCTATTATGTGAATGGGACCGACATTCAGCTAGAAATAACTTCTCTTTCTTGTATCCTTCAAAGACTTCATTTCATATTATCATTATCACTGTTTCGTTCTCTTTTTCTAAATTTTCTTCTCTCTACCTGCTAATTATTCTCTGCATAGTGTTCTGGTTGAATTCCAGAGAAAGCTAACATTATTGACTGAGTTAATGACCATATTGCCTTCTGGGATCTCTGATCATCACAATTTTTTCCCAGTTTTGTGTTTTTAGGATTTCACATTGCCCCTAGCCCAGAGTAGGTGTTCCATAAACATTTGTTGAATAAATAAATGAATAAAACAATGAGATGTTGGGAGTGGCAGAAACCATGACAAATTTATCTGATATTTGTTACTTTTAATGATTAAATGAGATAATTTAGAAAGAGTTATAGTTCTAATTCTAGCACATAGTAAGAGCTCAAAAGATGTTTGCTTTCCTATTTACTCTTTAGTTCTTTTTAAATGAATGCCTTTTTCCCCTTTTCTACTTAAGAAATTACAGCAATAAAGAAAAAAGATATTAGGGGGAAAGGAGATTTCTGATGCTTCTGAAATCTACCATTTGGGAAATCACCTACTTTCTTATAGAACAACAACAACAAAAATATGGAAAACTGCTTATAAGGCAACGCTATTTAGTTTTGTGGGTAAAGAGGCTTCTGGGAATACAGAATTCTATGATTCCATATCCCTTTTGGCAGTTTCTTAGCATTTGCTGATACTCTTCAGAATAATAACTATTGTTCATATTCTAAAATATTTTTCCTAGGAAAAAGAAAAATAGCAGCATGGAATTACCAAATGTTTAAATTAAAATAATTTAAAAGTAACTTAAAACTGTGTATTCTTAGGGTCATGAATTCTCTTGAGCGCTTTATGGTAAGGCCATGGTAAGGTGTAGTGGATGATAGTAAGACCTTTGGTTCTTAGGGACAATGCTGCAAGATTTTACATCTCTCTCTCTCACTGTCTCTCTCTTTGCAGTCATAGTATGTCTCTGACAGAATCTTTGCCTTAAGGGAATTTGTTTTCTCCCATACCAGAGTTCTCTCTCAGGAAAACTGGATTCTATTTTGTTTCTGGAATCTTTGCCAAAATAAAGATTTCTTGTTAAGCCATTGTTATTTGCATTTGGATTTTCTCCTTTGGTTCACTACTGTCATTTTTACAGAGCTTTGGAACTGACCTAATGTAGCTTGCAGTAAGTGTCAATTACAATTGAATGATTCTATGTAAGTTGTAGTTTTGCCTCTATTAGCATCATTAGAGACACAGATACAGAAAATTCAGTGGGATTTGGAGGGAAAAGTATGCTTGTGTCTCTTTTTCAATATTTGGTTTCTAATACTAGACATTTTTATTAATATTTAGCCTAGCTGTTAGTAGCTTATAGGCAGAAATGAGATGGCCACATGTTCTTGCTGTTTTAGGACACCTAACCTGAAATCCTGCTCATGAGATGGCAATGAGAACACGTAATAGTTTACTCTCAGGATAGTTTCTTTTTCCTATTAGGATGATATTGCTGAATTGGAGGCAGTGGGGAGTGAATTTCAGGGAATCCTATCACAGGCTTATATTAAGTCATCTAGGAAGATACCCTTTGGAGAAATGGATCCTTGAGTATTTATTTTACATCCCAGAAAAACTCTAAATATTAGTGTTATGTTCCATGTTTCTCTACAACCCATAATCTCTTGAGCTTATTCTTATTAACAACTAAGGAGGAATATAGAAGAGACCAGGGACACAATGAATTTTAGATAAAGAATTGTAGGATCCCCCCAAATAAAGCAAATATTATTCATGTGGAACAGCATTGCTGTTCAATAAAGATTATTGAAGCAGAAAATAAGTAAGAATTCAAGATTTTTTTCAAACCAATTGATATGTATACTATACACCCTCATTACCATAAAGAGAGAAAGTTGATTTCCATTTTTGCAGAGTACTGGCCTCTTTACATCTGTCCCAAACCAGATCTGGAAAGTAGAAAGAACCATTTATGAAGATAAATATGACCCTTATCTTTCCCTTATTGGGCCAAGCCAGCAAGATGGGATGAAGAACAATAAATTCAGAACATTCTCCCCCGTGAGTGTAGAGTTGCTGGGGGTGGAAATTGGTGGTGGTAGTTCTGGATCAGTTTGTGTATTATATTAGATATATGCACAGGAGATAGCCCCAGGAAATTCTGTTTTTTAAAAATCACATTGCCATAAATTGGGCTCAAAAGAAATGGACTCTGAGATAGAGGTATGTATGCATGAGGTTTATCAGGGCTACTCTCACAAACAATATGTGAAAAGCATAAAGGTGCGGAGAGAGAAATTGAACTATAACACATTAGCAACAGGGGTCACAGCCAATCCCATGGAGTGCTCTGGAGCTGGAATGGCCTTTCAGAAAGATCCAAAACTGAAGCAGGAATGAAAGGCTTTGTGCTCCACCTCTGCCAGTCTTGGCTGCCCTGATCCATAGGGAGGAGTGTGGCCTTGGTGAGGCGACTCTCTCCTGCAGAGAGGGACATATATCTAAGTGGCCACAGTCAAAATTCCTGACAAGTAATGAGAAGCTGACAAGTATTCCTGACAAGTATGAGAGGCTTGATCCTAAAGAGAGGAATCTTGGTGACACACCCCAGCATCCACCACACACATTATTAAATCTTAGCTCCATGGTCTACTAAGGGACAAGTTGCAATTTTTTATCATTTAGAATATGTTTATGATTAGGTATGAGTGTATATTAATGTCATTGTTTTGATTCTGTATGTTTATCTTTCATATATGAGAGGAGATGGCTATTTATAAGGGTCTGTTCTTAACATAAATCCTCACCCTAAACATTTGAATACTTTAGTCAATTGAGGAGTGAATGAATCAGGCCTGTTGTCTTCAAAATTACTCAGAAAAAAGAACTTACAATAGAGATATAGTCTGTTTGTACATATATGGACAAAGATTAAACTTTTTTCACCCCCTCAATGATTTTTTTTAAAGGTTTTATTTATTTATTTGACAGAGACACAGCGAGAAAGGGAACACAAGCAAGGGGGGGTGAGAGAGGGAGATGCAGGCTTCCCGCTGAGCAGGGAGCCTGATGTGGGGCTCCATCCACGGATCCTGGGATCATGACCTGAACCGAAGGCAGACGCTTAACGATTGAGCCACCCAGACGCCCCAGCCTCTCAGGGATTTTTACCCTGCTCTTAATAATATATGGCTGTTTATCCCTCATGAATTTGACAAATCTCCCTTCCACTAGGTTCTAAATATGATGGACATTACTGAGTCATTATGGAATTAGTTATACACATATATACATTGTCAACCCTTAAGTTATGCAGTTGTTGTATACATGAATGTTCTACCTGACTCAAAATACATGTATGTCAGAAATGTATATGTGAACCTGATATAAAATTATGTCTATATTCTGTAATACATATAAAACATCTATCTAGAATGCTATCAGTAAACATCGCCATTTTCTCTTAGTAACATTCCATTTCTGCTTCTGGAACTCCACTAAAATGACAACATGCTCTGAAAGTCAATGAGTAATGTACATGGGGAATGTACTACATTCCTGACAGATCAAATAAAAATAACAATAAAATCATTGAGAAGGTGCTTGGAAGATAACTGGGTTTTGAGCTCATTGCATTTTCTCCTCACCAAAAGAGGGTATTGGAAGATGCTTTGAATTGAGGCATAGGTGGTGGTTGTTGTTGTTTTCTGGCTAGCCCCGATTGGTATTTTTTCCTAAACCAAATTTTTCTCAGGCTCATTGAAATTTTGTTCTGGCAAGAACTGCCTCCTCCTTCAATAATAGGAGCCAGCATTTTTATAGAGCCTTCCACTGGCCTGGCATCAGTAAAACTCTTCATAAAAGTGTTGTTATAAAAGTATACAAAATACACAGAGGTAAGAAATACACCTTTTGACGACATAAGAAGAGTAAAAGAGAGCCACAGACTCTTATCTCTGTATGCTGTGTGAAGTAAAGTAGGTTCTGCCTGCATACAAACAGGTAAATAATGAGATATTTATTCCTTACATACTCCCATTATTTATCAGTGGGTTACTTACAGAAGTAAGGCCACAAGTAGCTAATATACTACATTACTCAGAAAACACTGAAATACCTATGTAGGTGTGAGTGAATATATTAATCTATACAACTCTGTGTCCTAAGGCTAAGGAATAACATTGGCCTTCATCCACACCAGAAAAGAAAAATTATGAAACACATGAATTATAGTTCTATTTCTAAGCCTTAGCCATACCAATAAATATTTATTGAACACTTATGTGCCAGGCAGTGTGCTAAGTGTTGGCGATTTCAGTAGTGAGCTGAAGAAATTTGGTCAGGAAGCTTATAGCAATGGTTAACGTCTCACTTTCAGGGATTATAACCCTATTAGAGCTCTAACGGGCTAAGAAAAAAATGGAAATATTTTATAATTTCAATATCACTTGTAAGGGAGGAAAAGTAATGTGTCCTCCACCCTTCTGAGTTCTTGGTTAAGAACCCCTGTCGTAAGACAGATTAACAAGGAGAAAACGAAACAATTTAATTACATATACGCTTTATGTATATATATGATAGATACCCAGGAAAAATGAGTAAACTCCCTGAGATGGTCCAATCCACCACCTTAAATACCACCTTCAGCTAAAGAGGAAAGATGTTCCTGTAGGAGGAGGGCCAGTTTTGGGAGGTTTCCAGGAAAAGCACAGTAAACAAGGATAAACTTTGTTATGCAGGTTGAAGTCAGTGCCTTCTCCATTGATAACTTTCTTCTGAGAGTCATCCCTTTCAGGGTATAGAAAGGGAGACACATAAATGGAGATTTCCTTTATAAATGTAAATTGCCTTTATGAAAGGATAACTTCAGCGTGGTTTCCAGATTTTCTTCTGTGTCTGCTGTTTCTCAAAATAATCAGCTCAAACTATCTTTATGACAAAGAGGCATATTTTGGGGTGATATATTCTGTCCACACTTCTGTCATCTTACGACTTGACATGTGACATGGGTTACCTCTCCCATTACTTAGCTGAGCAGACTTGGCACCTCTCCAAGCCTCTGTTTTCTCATATACACAGAATGGCAAACGATGTCTACAGGGAATGCTATTCTATGGAAAATATATGATAATGTATTTAAAAACTTAGGGTTATTCCTTGGACAAATACATATGGGTTCTATGTATTTTCCTCCCTTTGTGCTATGCCAGTGGTAGCTTATGAGCCATTTTTCTTTTTAAGCTCATCCAAAGGTAGGAACAGATATTCAAAGAAACATTTGCCCCAAGGGCTAAAAAGAAAGATTTGAAATGCATGTAAGGTTCAAAGTAAGTTTTTTTCTCACAAATCTAGGTAATAGACTGTGAAAAGGGTGGGGAAGGCAGATGGGTCCTAGGAATGGAGCTGAGGAATCTGAGTCCTTGATGAGGGAGAGGTGAGTATGATCTCTTGTCAGGAGTATAAAGGAAACTGTGGAAGGAAATCAGAGCCCCAGAGCTATCTTCAGTGTGGGATCCCCTCCCCCCACCGTTCCCTGTGGACAACTCTTGTCATCCAGCAGTCCTGGACACCTGAAGATCCCCCTAAACCTTCTTGAGGGTGAAGACTAGAAATTTTCTTGAGAAATTGGGACATGAAAGGAAAAGCCTTATCTCCTAATCAAGGTGGAATTTAGAATTTCTCTTTGAACTGAGGCAGTGAGGGACACTTTATAAATGTTATAACTAGGGGTGGCTGGGTCACTCAGTCGGTTCAGCATCTGACTCTTGATTTCTGCTCGGGTCATGATCCCGGGGTTCCGAGATCGAGCCCCGTGGCAGGCTCCACGTTCAGCTGGGAGTCTGCTTGAGATTTTCTCCCTCTCCCTTCCTCCCACTCACACACGTGTGCTCTCTCTCTCTCAAGTCTTTAAAAAATTGTTATAACTAAATACATATTGAAATATAATGAATATGCTAATATTGTTTAGGAATAACATGCTTCTCTGCCCCTTCTCATCTCAGTCAACACTCTGTGTACTTGTTTACCCCAACCCCTCACAAGGCAAGTATGACCAGAGGCATAGTTTGCAAATATGCAGCTTGTTCTTCCCTGTTGAGGACATCTGCCATGTTTGCACTTCACCATGGCATCAGTGTTTTCACATGGATGGGCCACAGCATGGGCGAGCCATTTGATGCTTCCCCTCTCAATGATTGTGGAGGCTTTGTAGAACATTCAATTTAGCAGTAGCCATTCCTGCCTCTCATGGAGACTGCCAATGTGAACAGATGGTCCATTCTACAACCCAGGTGGCCTGTCCTACACAGATATAACTTAAAAGGTTTCCTCCTGGAAATGCTTATGCACTGCTTTCTGCAAAAGTCAGTTTCGGGTGGGGAACTGCTACAATCCAGAAGATACAACTTCTGACAGTGCTGGTAACTGGTCACATTGATTTCTCTTTTCTCAGAGGAATGACCTATCATCTGTTTCATGTAACAAATATAAGACAAGAAGATAGTACACAAAAGGAAAAAAATATATACGTATATGTACACACACATGCATAACTTTAGGTACCCCGAGGTTTCAGTCTCCCACAAAGTGCTATTATTCTCCAATCTCTTTGATTTAACCTCTGTTTTATAGTGTGCCTTTTGAAATTGGCACTCATTTAAAATATATTGTTCTCATGAGGTCTAAGTTTAAATATCTTGTGTTTTTTCCTTAAAAAAAGGGAAGGAAGGAAGGAAAGAGTGCACAAGCACAAAGCTATAGAGCTCAGTGGGAAAATATTTTTTAGATGAAAATATTTCAGCACTGAGAATCAGACCTTGGACTTCTCAGCATGGGCTGGTCTGGATAAAGCACAAAGCTTTTGTTGACATCTATTTGCCAACTCACATAAGCTCTTTGTAATGACATTCTTTCAAACCCATCTGGTGATTTAGCCAAGGCTGCTGAAAAGCTTCAGTCAAAATTCTGAAGAGTTATAAAGCTGAGCCATGTCAGAGGACTCTGGCAGCCAGTTCATATTTTGCTGGACTCTTTGGGGCAGAATTATGTGATAGGACTTGCTAGAAATTGGATTGATTTAAGAAGTGGCTTTATAATTGCTTAAACTAGATGACCATACTTTTTGCTTTTGTTTCTAGCTCTTATCATAGCCCTAAAACTGACTTTTAGATTTTTGATTAGTCCTTTCAGGAATGAAATTGAAAGGAGGGTGGGCTGGATTTAAAGATATGTTAATATTTTGGAATTCATATATGCAATATATGAAGTTTATGGTAGGAAGAAAGAATCTAATGCATAGAATAATTAGAAGAAAAAGTTTAGTTTAGCCTGAAATCTGAAGATTTAAAGAATAGTCCTTGAACCTTGAACAGCATGGGTTTGATCTGTACGGGTCCATTTATACATGGATTTGTTTTTACACTACTGCAGATGTATTTTCTCTTTACATTTTTCTTAATAACATTTTCTTTTCTCTAGCTTACTTTAAGAATACAGTATGTAACACATATACTATACAAAATATGTGTTATTAACTCTTTATGTTATTGGTAAGGTTTCTGATCAATAAGTAGGCTATTAATAGTTTATGGGGAATCAAAAGTGCTACGTGGGTTTTTGACTGCATGTGGGGGCACTGGCACCCCTAATCCCTGTGTTGTTCAAGGGTCAACTATATTTGATACCAATATGGAGAAGGGTGTCTCAGGTTAACAGATTAAAATGGGCACTAAATTTTCTCTTTTCACTTTAAATATTCACCTTTTTTCCACAGTCAGAACTTTAGTCCTTCTTCAACACTTCTTGTTTACAGATGATTTTTGCTTCTATTTCAGGAGTAAATATTGGATATCTATAATATATTTCTCTTTAACTAGGCTGATAACTCTTTGAGGTCAGAAACCAAGGCACATTTATCTTTACATCCTCAGCAACTAGCACACTGTCAGGTAAGTAGTAAGGACATCAATATTTATTGAATTCAATCCACAAATGCTTCTGGAATACAATTTGCTCACAAGTTACTGTGGGGATAAAAGGCAGTACAAGACAGGGACCATTCCCCAAAGTAACTTACAGAAAAAAACATCACCGAGATTTTATTAAAAGACTATGGAACAAGTATTTGAAACCCTTTTGGTTTCAGTATTTTTATTGTTCTCCTGATTCTGATTATTTAGATCATCTCTTAATATTTGGTAGTGGTGTAAGTGCTATTCCCAAAGTAGCATTTTTCTTTCTTTATTTTCTTGTCATTTACTTTATTTTTACTCTTTTCTTAAGGAATTTCCTCTACCACTTTTTTTTTCCATCTTGAATTCTCCCTGACTTGTCCTTACCTTATTAACTCCCTTTAATTAATTATTTATTATTTCTTATAATAATTTTTATTTAATTCTTTTAATTTTAATTCTTAATTTAGAGAGTGTGAGTGGGGAGCAGGATCGAGGGAGAGGGAAAGAGAGAATCTCAAGCAAACTCTAAGCTGAGCGTGGAGCCTGACATGGAGCTCAATTTCATGACCCTGAGATCAGACCTGAGCCAAAATCAAGAGTCGGATGCTTAACTGACTGAGCCACCCAGGTACCCCAATTCTTTTTTGTTTATCTCCTTTTCTCTTCTTTTTTTTTTTTAAAGATTTTATTTATTTATTTGCCAGAGAGACACGGCGAGAGAGGGAACACAAGCAGGGGGAGTGGGAGAGGGAGAAGCAGGCTCTCTGCTGAGCAGGGAGCCTGGTGTGGGGCTCGATCCCAGGACCTGGGATCATGACCCGAGCCGAAGGCAGACGCTTAACAACTGAGCCACCCAGGTGCCCCTCTCCTTTTCTCTTCTTATCTCTTTCTTTCCACACCCCTCCTCAATACTAAATACTATAATTTACAATTTATTTAAAAAATATTCCTAAAATTTTCTTCATGAAAATCTGCCGTTGAACCAACCACTAGATGTTAAGGAAAACGTGTTAATCATAGTAACTCCTCTGTCAGAGTGAAGGCTTTAGGAATAAATTGTTCTATCTGAGTGATTTAGTAAAGTAATTAGAAGTCTCTGGGTTAAAAATTTTAGTATTGCCACTGCATTTTCCATTTCCTGTTACTCTTTGCTTGTCTCTGCTAGTCTGCTGCTTTTTGCAACCCACTCCAGTTTCATAAATACTTTGTCTTTTTCTATTCCCTTCAGGATCATACACATCTGACTTGTAAAATATGGTTCTTTTTTTTATTTTAGTAATCAAAACATTTTTAGAGCTATGTGCTTGCTATGGACTGAATTTTGTCCCCTTTAAAATTTATTGAAGTTAGTATTTGGGCATAGAGCTTTTGGGAGGTACAGTTAAATGAGGTCATAATGGTGGGACCCTAATTTATAGGACTGGGGCCCTTAAAAGTAAAGGAAGAGACACCAGAGTTATAGCCAGGAATAGAGAACTCACCAGGAATCAGCTCTCACCTTGATATTGGACTTCCCAGGCTTCTAGAGCTGACTAGTACAGTGTTTTGTCTGAATTCTCTGAATAATGCTCCTTTAACCTTATAATTTTTATCCTGTAGCAATAATGTTATAGGATTTTCCCCTCTCATTTTTTAAACATATAGGAAACCAAGCCTTATATGGAGATTGATTGACCTTGAGTAAGTTCATTGCTCCTTTCTGATGCAGAAGTTGGAGGCTGTATTAATATGCAGAATCCTTAGCCCATTTACAGTGTGTGTCATGACTTGTGCTACTCCATTTAATTTCATCTGAAATGAAACTGGTGAATATCCTTCCATACTCTTGGGAACTAATTTCATTGGGGATGAATTATGTTGAGAAACACACACATACTAGACTTATTCAGGTAGGACATAGGAAGGACAAGAGTCTGGTCTTCCCACAGAGACACTAATCAATTTCTGAAGTAGGTTCATTTATCTCTTTTCCTAAGCTCTTGAGTGTTTTAATGGATAACTGGGTGAAAACTAATAATAAGTTATTGTTCACTGATGAATATCATTTGACAAGCACTGTATTAAATGCTTTATAATTTATATATTATTATAAGGATTAAATAATACTATATGTGAACCATCTTGTTACTATTATTCCTAGTCCCACTTTAAAGATGAGGAAGCTGAGGCATAAAAAGTTAAAGTAATTTGCTCTAATTCACAATCAGCATACTAGAGAACTAGAATTTGACTCTCCTGAGTCTAACTGCAAAGCCTGACATTTTAATCACTATATAAAGCTACAACAGATGGCATTTGCCTAATGCCAGCCAGCTCCAACAAATATTTAGACTATGTACAATGCTATAGACCTTTATCCCTGGAAATCAAATGTCATTCAGGAAAAAAAACAAAAACAAAAACAAAAAACCATTCAATGGTGAAATATAACAACCAGGGGCTGTTTTATTTATTTATTTTTATTTATTTATTTATTTTTTTAAAGATTTTATTTATTTATCTGACAGAGAAAGACACAGCGAGAGAGGGAACACAAACGGGGAGTGGGAGAGGGAGAAGCAGACTCCCTGCCGAGCAGGGAGCCCGATGCGGGACTCGATCCAGGGACTCCAGGATCATGACCTGAGCCGAAGGCAGTCGCTTAACCAACTGAGCCACCCAGGCGCCCCAGGGGCTGTTTTATACAGAAACAAAGAAACACGTCTTTCAGTAACATCATTAAGGTTAGAAACACATGTAAGAAACCAAAGCTGTAAAGTTACCACTAGCTAAGCTGCCACAGGTTTCATTCAAAGGAATAAGGCAATTTGTCCATTGTGCTAGTTCTGTTGGCATAAAGATTGACTGCTAAGATACTAGCACTTAAAAGAGACAGCGAAGAATGTCTTAGGTTTTTATTAATGTTGTCATTCTCCAATCAGTGGAGGGCAACCTCTTTTCTTTTGATAGATGATGGAAAACTTCTATTCACTTTCATATCTTATACTTCTATAAGGGAAGAAAAATAATTTTCCTTCCAGATTCTTGGCTAAGGCAAACCTCCTGTAATAAAAGTTAGCAGGAGAAAAACAAACAAAAGCTTAATAACATATATATCTCCTACATACATAGGAGAGACCCAGGAAAACTGAGTAACTCCCCCAAATGGCCCACACCATCACCTTAATAACATCTCCAGCTAAAGACAAAAGAAGATGCTGGGAACGCATTTATAGCAGGTTACCAGGAAACGCAGTGTAAACAAAGGTATGATTGTTATGCAGATTTAAGTCACTGCTTTCTCCTTGATAAGAGTTTCTGGAGATTTAGATTCATCCTTCTCTTCCCGATACAGAGAGGAAGAAGATACCCTTACACTAGAGACTTCCTTTATGTATGTAAATGTATTACATTTATAATATAAATACCCTTTAAGAGGGTAGCTTCTACTAGGTTTTCAGATCTTCTCCTCTGTTTGCTGTTTCTTAAGATAGCCAGTTTAAAATAATCTTAATGCCAAAGATACATAATTTGGGGTGGCAATTCTGCTCCCCTTCACTTCCAATTTTTATGTCTCTGTTGTTCAAAGAAATAAACATGTAATTTTTGAGGTTTAATCATTGCAATATGTTTTTTTAATTGACAAATCTGTTCTAATAAAAGCAGAAAGAATATAACTTTTGCACATTTCAAAAGATAAACCTTTTTTCTAACTTTTCTACAAATACACACGCTTCTTTCCAGTCAGATAAGAATGATATATTTCAAAACCAATGAGTTTTTCTATGGAAATGTAATTGGTGAATATTCTCTGCAATTGTGACGAAATTAACCATTCACATTAAATACGTAAAATGTAAAAATATACATGTGAGCACAAGAATAGCAAAATTGACCTTAAAAAGGCTAAGCGAGAACAAGTTTTTTGCTCACCATGTAGAGTTAGCTTTCAGTCAGAAGGGTTACATAAGGCAAACACCAATTTTTGGTTGTATCTCCATAGCAGTTTCTTTTCTTCTTCTCCTTTGCCTTTAAAAATTTTTTTTCCAGTTTGTCCTGCTGCTGTGGCCTCACTGCAATGTTCTTATAGCCCATTTAGCTTTAACAGGATTTCATCATATTCCAGTTGACACCAACTGTTCTGAGGAGTCCCAGGGGTTCACTTTGTATCCCAATACATAACCTGAGTTTGACAAGTCCAGTTAACATCATCCAGATCAATCCAAGAATTAAAAGGAGGCTGAAAGTATTAAATCAGCAATAATTTTCACCCAGTAAGGGAGATGGAGATGGAATGAAAGCTGAAGGGCTGTGTGCTTTTCAAGGAGATACATTCAGTCCCACAACAGAGCATTTGTGTCACATAGAATCCTAAATGACCAAGTTGTTTACCCTTGGGGGAGAGACAAGTTTCCATTAGGAGGATACATTTGCTGTTTGTTAAATTGCTGGAATTCTAACCTCCTCAGTGTGACTCTAAACTCAAGTTTCAGATGGTTAAATACATGGCACAGTGGAAAATGCTAGAAAAAAGTAAGACTCAGAATTTCTGGTTAAGTTCCTTTTTACTCAACCATCTCATTCATTCATAACCCAATTTTGACTCACTTTCCTTATCTATAAATTGGCCAAACTAAAACCAGTCCTTCCTACCATAGCTGTATGAGGATCGGAAACAATAATGAGTGAGATAATTAGTGTGAATGTATCTCAAGGATTTTAAGGTATTCATAAATATGAGTCATAGTTCTTTTCCTTTTTTTTGTTTTAAGATTTTATTTATTCATTTATTTGAGAGAGTGAGAGAGAGAGAGAGAGAGCACATGAGAGGGGGGAGGGCCAGAGGGAGAAGCAGACTCCCTGCCGAGCAGGGAGCCCGATGCGGGACTCGATCCCGGGACTCCAGAATCATGACCTGAGCCGAAGGCAGTCGCTTAACCAACTGAGCCACCCAGGCGCCCCCATAGTTCTTTTCTTAAGTAAGTTTTACATTCAGATAAATGTGGAGAATAGAAGAAAAATTCCCATGTGTGAGAAATATATAGCAAAAACAATATCATAGGCTTGTTCAAGGTAGGATGAATAGAAGAGTGTACATCAGTGTACACATGGACAAGATGAAGTTAACTAGTAATATCAGGATTGGACTAGGAGGTGTCTAAATGCTAGCTAAAGAGACTGGGTTCTGTGCTATAGATGATGGGTATCATGGGATGCTTTCAAGTATTGGGGAGGAAAAACATTTTCTCTTCTAGTTTTGATTCTTCAGCTGCTCTAATGACCAAATTAGCATATAGACCAACAGGAGGAAAACAGATTTAATTATGTACATACAGGAGCTCCATAAGAATATGAGACAAGGACAAGTTGGTCAGTTGAAGCTTATATGCCATCCTGAGCTAAGGAATGGGATAGGGGCCTGGAGACTTGAAGGGGAGAATGGCAATTCACAGGATGATAAAATGAGCAGATGTTTAGTAACTAAATGTTTGCCCTCTACAGATAGGTCTTTAGATAGAGTTATCTCAGGTAAAGCTCTCTTTTTCAGCCAGGCCCTCTTTCTAAATTCTTGTAGGTAGTTAAGGGAGAGGTAAAGGTTTTCTTGAACCTACTGGATCTTGATTGTCTTAAGCTCAAAATAATCTGCATGCCAAAGTGGAATTTTTAGGGTCATGTATTTTGCTTCCCCTCACAAGCAAAGAATAAGAAAATAAAAATTTAGTAAAGATTATGGGAGTTTAGAAGGTAAATGAGAGACCAGATGGTAGATAATAGTAATTTCGCACACATAAATAAATGATGGTTGGAATTATGATTGTGATAGTAACAATGGAAAGAGGTCATTGGAAAAGATTCCAGAAGAAAATCACCCCATGTTTTTGGTCAACTTTAACCTAGGTGTCTTTTTCATTACTCTCTCCCCTGTGTCTAGATCAATACCCAACACATCTATAATCAATGATTATGTGTTTAATAATAAACGGAAATGAGTTCATGAGGAGAGCAAAAGGAGGTCCTGGGATATTATCTTGAGAGATGCAGAAAATGCTCATACAAATGACAATCTGTGCAAAGTCAGTAATTCTGAGAGACTTGCTTTTAGGGAAGGAAAGTTTAATTTTAAGCATGTTGCATTTTACGTATCAGTCAGATGTCATGATAGAGCTATCAAGGAAGTAGCTGAAAGTTCAAAATAGAAGCTTGGGAGAGAAACCTGTGGTTTGAGATATAAAGGACATTTGGTAAGGTGATAAATGTAGGCTAGTGGTTTTCAAATGCTTGGTAGGCATACACATGCACACATAGCATGCACACACACACCTAAAAGGTTTACAGAAGCCTCTAACAAATAAACTAGATCTTCTTTTTCCTGCCTTAGGCCTACCTCAACCCTGTGAAAATACCTTCAAAAGAAAAGCAATGTCAATTTGAAATTTTCTGGAGGGGATGATCAAGTAGGATTACATTTGTCTCTACATAATAGAACTTCCTCAAAAGCTTTTTTTCATCCATCTTTTCCCAAAGTTGCACACAGCCCAACAGCAGTTCCAGTTTCTTTTCTCTCCCTTTTAAAATGCTCTTCATAGGCTACTTCTTCCAGTTCTAGGATCTTTCTTTTTTCTCTCTCTCCCCACTGCCTCCTCCCCAACTCTATGGTCCTTATAAACATTTCTTCAGTTCTTCAGAATTACAAAGAGTAGCGCAAAAATCTCAGTGCCCCAAACAAAGGATCCTTTCTCTTTGTGGAAATGGAAAAGTGAAAGGGTGGTAAAATATTTACAATTTAAAGTATTTTTTCCTGCCATGTTTAAAAATCTACCAATGAACTTTTACCCTGCTCTATGCAGTGGCAGAACACATCATTCAGAGTTCAAAGTTTTGTCAAGTAAATGTCTTTGTTTTGAGGCCGAAGAGTCATGCATAATATGCTTTAGCAAAAGATAAGTGATATGACTGCTTTATCTCCTAGAACTTCTTGACAATTATAGGGGCCAAGGGCAGGCTGCACCAAGATGGGCCACTTTGACATGAACATTATTTCGAGGTAGAAGAAGTTACAACTTAGCAGAGTCAGAAAAAGTTTCTCAACCCCCACCACCACCCCCAAACTGCCTGCTTACACCAGAAAGAGAGCTTTTAACAGAGATTCCCCTTTACCTAAGAAACTTACGTGCTTAATAGGGCAACCTTTGTTTTCGAAATATTTCCTTTCACCTTTCTGCTAATGGTCCTTTTCCCCATTGTAGCTTTAGACCTACCGCTCTCCTTAGCCTATATAAGTGTCTTGTTGCTTCACTGTCTTTGGAATTTCCATGTCTGTTTAGATTTCTCATGGGTATGCTATTAAATTTGTTTTTCTCCTGTTAATTTCTCTCATGTCAATGTGATTCTTAGTCCAGCTTAGAAAGACCTTGAAGGGCACAGGAAATTCTTCTTCCACAACACAATCTCACCTCTAGTTTCTGAAATTATGAAATGGCCCTTATGTCCTAATGGCTGAAGGGAATACTAGACTTTATTTGCTGCCTCAAATCAAGTCCATAGCTGGCAGCTCTATCCCTTCATGAGTGTTAATAATTACAAGAACAATTCTGCATGCTTGGTAAATAAATAAATATCAAGTCAGTAGAATATAATCAATGAATAAATTATTAGTGACTTTTTTTGAAAGGCTAACTTTTCATTGTTTGGAGTTACCAGGATCAGGTGGTAAGGATTTATTGCTACCTCAGAGTAGTGCTCTGGCCTTTGATTTAGGGGTTCTTGTTTCCCACCCCCGCCCAAGGCTCTCATTGTTTTTGGCAGTCTGAAGTTTCTTTTTAAGAATAATACTTTTGATTGCATAAAATAAAATGCATAGCATTATCAAAGAAGCCAATCATTCAAATAAAATTGTAGAAATATTTTTAAGTCTGTCATATTCTAATATTTATGCTTCTTTATTAGCACATTAAATAACAAGATTTAGCAGTTGATCTAATAAATAATATAATTTTAAAATAATCAAATGTAGTATTTGTGATATCTATAATGATTGTAAAGTGTCTCAATTCTGAGACATAAGAAGTATTACATGACTTTGGTAGAAACAAAGTAAAATGAGACAAGCATGTATTTGTGAATTGCACATATATTGGTTTGAACCATGGCTTTCCGTATCATTTGGAAATTTGCTTTATATCTCTCTGTGGCCACACTGTTTCTTTCTTTACTGAAGATAATATCTACTTCATAGAATTGAGGAACACCTAAGATGTGATACTCTATGTAGAGTACCTAGCATAGTGCTTGACACTTACAAGACAACAATGTGTTGTCCAGGTTTACACAACTAATTAGCCATCTAACACTTACTGAGTCCTGGGTGTCAGTTGCTGTGCCAAGCATCAAACATCTTCATTGTCTTAATAATCTTATGAAGTAAAATCTATAATTATCACTAAATTACATTTGAAGAATTTGAGATTTTTAGATGTAAAGTAATTTGCTTAAATTTAAGTTGTACAGCTGGAAGTAATAGAGTTGGATTTGAACCAATGTCCTTTGATTCCAAACTCCCAATGCTCAAACCATATCCTAAGACAAAATTTGTGGCAGGTCCAGTGACAGAACTGAAGAGTCTTCTAACTCTTATAACACTGTTGTTTTCTAATGTCCCATGGATAGTTTAAGTCTTCAAAAGTTGTAACGGACTCCTCTAATGGTACTTATTTCAACCTAAGAATACTTTAGATCTGAACTTCTGCTTATGTTAATGACAGGCTTTTTTTTTTTTTTTTTTGTAGTTTTGAAGCTCATCCCACAAATGAATTCCACTTCCTAAAATGTAAGAACAGGCTGTTCTTTTGGCTATAGACATTCCATTTTGGATTCCACAAAGGGCTTTAAACACAATCACTTTCACAAGCCTTTGATGCAAAGCAAGTGACTGCTTAATGTTATTAAGCAGCTGAAGGGCAGGTAAATTGGCTGTGTTTTCTAAAAATGACTTTCATTTCCATCTACAACATGATTGCACATTGTAATATAGCACAACAAAGAGTTGAACACTGAAAAGATAAGCTTTAAAACAGAATATAAATTCCTAAACCACAAAAGCCATAGTTTAAAAAAATGGAAATAAAAAATACATGTCAGAAAGACCTTTCTACCACAGCACTGAAAAGAATTTTGCATATCTTTCAGGGTGCTTTCAACTTTTTAAAGCTAGTTTAATTGCAACATTATTTTTATTTAACAATTTCCATTGAGTTGATTTTTGAGCTTAAAAAATGTGACTGCTCTGGGAAATGAAAAGCTATGACAAAGAAAACTTGGCTAGAGCTAGAGGTCATAAATGTTGTTCAGCAGTATGTTTCATATTTTGCACAACTTATAATTGATGAGTGATAAAAATCAAGAAAGATTCTTACAAGGGTAGAAAGCCCCTGTTTTAAAAAATAGCTGAAACCTATTGCTATAAAACAACAACAACAACCCTGGTTCTTTATATTCTACGAGAAAACTACTATAATTCCACAGCTTCAAACAGAAAGCCTATCCATTAATCACAAAGCCAAATGTTTTAAAGGAATGTAGGGAAAATTCAGTTTTTAACAAAGACATTCTTTTTATCGTGATTATTTCTTCTTTCTGTTAATCATTGAACCAAATTGGCAATGAAGTTTTACCAGTTCCCAAATTCACTTTAAGGCTAAAATGAAAATATCAGTGAATCAAATAGTTATATTACTTGTGGCTTACCAAAAAAAAATTATTTTACTGATCATTTTATCAGTAAAATGATTATAATCAGTATATTTATTAATGACTTTTCTGAACAGAGGTCTGGAAAAAGCTATTGTTCTTATCAGTTTGTTTTTAAATAGAAGTATGTGTTTTGCTTCTTGATAAGAGTACCAGAGAAACCTAGATTACCTCCAGTCTCCTCAAAGTTGGGGAAAATCTGTGAGATACCCCTTGCTCACCCTACCTTGGTCTGCCATTGCTTTGAATGGTTGTCAAAGATAGTTTGAGACAGCTGTGTCTCAGGCTTGGCAGAGCTAGGATGTTTTCTTTCCCCTAGCAGATAAATTTATTCATTTATTTACTCATTTATTCAAAAAGAGTAATTATGGAACAAATTCTCTGTGAGAGTACCAAGCATTTGCCTTCATGGAACTTAAAATCTAATGGGGTGGGGGAGACAAACAGACATTAACCAAAGAGTAAAGCGAAAACATGAATATTTCAGTAAGAGCTATGAAGGAAAGATGCATGATGCTATGAGTCTATGAAGGGTTGATTTGAAGGATGATCTATACTATAGCCATATACTTTGCAATGTGTCTTGATAGTTCTTCCCATTAAGAGGTGAAATCTATTTCCCTACTCTTTGATCCTGTCCTGGCCTTGTGACTCCCTTTGGCCAGTAGAAAGTGGCAGAACTGACACTGTGATAGTTACTCACCTAGGTTTTAAGAGGCTTTGTGAGATTTCCCTTCTTGTTCCTCTACCTTCATCAGGAGAACATGCTTGACCTAGTCTGCTGGATGAACTACATAGAACGAAGTAGAGTCAGCCCAGTTGTCCCAGCCAAGGCCCTGGACACATGAGAGAGCCCAGGGAGGATCAGCAAAGCTGCCTAGTCAACTCACAGCTGACCACAGACACATGAATGCACCTAGCCAAGCTTATCTGTGATCAGCAGACTTGACCTGCTCACCCAGAGGTTCATGAACAAAGAAATAAATGTTCATGCTTGTATGCCACTGTAGTTTCAAGGTTGCTTGTTAGGCCTTATTACTATGCAAATAGATAATTGAGGCTCTGCTATATTTGGTGAGTTCAGGCCAGGCTTTTCTGGGGAAGTTATTCTTCATTCTTCTGTAAAGAATATAAAAAAGGAATAAAGATTAACAATGCAAAAGAAAGGAGAAAAGAACATAGAAAGTAGATAAAACAGGGGCTAAAGCCTATAAGCAACAGTTGTAAGAGGCCTAGGGGAACTAGGTAACAGATGTCAAAGGGAGTGTGATTGAAAAGTTGAAGGAAAAGATGACACCTGTAGGGCCTTGTAGACTGTTTTAAGTTGTTTTGTGTTTAATCTGAGAATAATGAAAAGAACTTGAAGAGTGTTAAGAGAGAATATGAGCAAGAGGTGTTTGGTTACAGTGTGTAGAACATTGGGAAGAGTATCACTTCCCAAGAGGGCTTAAAAGAAGAGTGGTGATTTTTTATTTAGGGAAAGGCATTAAGTCATCAACACCAATCCTGGATCATCACTGTGACTTTCTGATGGGTATTAACATCTTTCTAAATTACCTTTACTCCACCTCGAAAGGCAGCATGGCACGGTTTAAAAGGCATATATTCTACTTCTGCCTCCTCCACCTATAAGCTTCATTACTTTAAACTCTCGTATGAAAAAGCCCTCTATTTGCTCAATTCCCCTTACCCAACATATGTCTACATAGATCTTCCAATCTGCTCACCTATTTATTTGAAATGACTCATCTTTCTCCCATTTATGCTAATTTTGCCTTCTAGATAATGTAATATTTTGTTCTTTTGTAAAATGTAAGGTACTGCAGAAGCATTAGTTATGATTACCCTAGCTGAAGCAACACCACCTCTGTAAAGCAATTCTTGGTAATTCCAAATGGCTTTTCTCTAGTATTCTATAGTTTGTCCCTCCTAAATAGTACCTTAAAGGGATACATCTGAGAAAGTGCTTGCAGCTTCAAACAACAGATAACCTTTTTTAAAGCGACTTAAACAATACAGGGTTTAGGCATATCATTTAAGTAGATTATGGAAGTAGCTAGATTCATATAGGATCAATGCCATCAAGGCTCTGGGTCAATATCTCTGTCATTCTCTTGGCCTTCTCTGGGTTGTAAAAATGCCTGCAACACTCTCTTATGACTGTTGGCTAAAAATTGGGTCATATGCAAAGTCAAAGATCAATATCTGGCAACAAGGAATGGAATTTCCCAGACTGGATTAGTCCCACTTGTACTTATTCCCTCTGTTGGACATATTGGCCATCTGTCAGAGGTAAATTTCTGCTGGGTAGGTAGCCAACAGTGACTGCCACTCATAGCTTAATGATTTTTTCTTTTCTGATCCTCATCTAATTGTGTATTTCTCTAGATTTTTTAACTTCCAGCCATGGCAACACTGTTTTCTCTATTTGGAATGCCAACCCTTTCCCTATATCTAATTACTTAGAGAAAGAGTCAACTTTTAAAGCTCTATCAGATCATCACACTTTCTATAAAACTTGCACTGCTCCCCACACCCAGATATACATTTAATCCCTCTTCTTTGTATTACTTCGGTTTCTTATGTATATCTGCTTTATTATAAATATTGTGCTGCATTATGATTTAATTGAATGTTAATCCATGCCTCCCCTCATCCCTGCTCACCACCATGACTCATTGCCCTTGCTTGGAACATAGTATGGTTTCAATTAAAATATACTGGGGGCACCTGGGTGGCTCAGTCGGTTAAGCCTCTGACTCTTGGTTTTGGCTCAGGTCATGATCTCAGGGTTCTGGGATTGAGCTCTGAGTCAGGCTTTGTGCTCAGTGGGAGGTCTATTTCTCTGCCTCGCTCTCCCTCTCCCTCTGCCCACCCCCACTTACATGTGTGTGCACGCTCTCTCTCAAATAAATAAGTCTTTAAAAAAATAAGTTAAAATATACTGAGTGGTATTGAATCTAAGTACACATAGTTTAGTCTTACGATGTTCCAGGGATACCTCATATAGGGCTCCTTTCTACTTGATGTCAAAAACCAAATGTTATACTTATCCACAGTTCAAAGCACTTGGTATAGTGCTAGACAGTGCTTATCTTACCAGTACATACTTTTCCACTGATGGATGTTTAGATACCAAACAGTGAAAGAAAGACAACTACAGAGAAAACAAAGGGGCTGGTGTTATTCCCATCATAAGGAGAGAGGTAGTTAGGCTCTTGATAAGTCTTGATGACCTGTAAAAGACACTTCTGTTTGGGAAATGTGGGGTCTTCTGGGCATAACTCAATGGTTGAGAAAGAACTTTATTATTCCATAAAATAAGAATTTGGGGATTTGAATAGCATCAAGAATGTTGAAAAAAATGATTTTCAGGGAATAAAAAAGTCCTTAGAGAATGGCAGTAAGATGGAGTCAAAGTAGAGGAAAAACCATGAGCATTCCCTTTGGGAGGAATGACCAGTGACATTATAGGTTGTGATGTTTAATGTAGGTGGTTTTCTGTATCATGTAACCGTAAAATTCTTCAACCTTAGCCTAAATTTCAGTAAAAAAGTGCCTCACACAACACCTAGTGTCAGTGGTCCCAGGGGGAAATCAAGAAGATCATAATGTGGAGTATCTAATGTATGTTGAAATGGGAAGGAAAGAATCCAGAAATGATAGGATCCATGATATATAGTTCAGAGATGGCCCTCCTCACAGAGCAGTAGTATTTTTCACATAACTCCTAAATTCATCTAATAGCCTAATTAATGAAATATATACAAATTATTATGCTCCTCTTTTGTTCCGAATTGTGATCGAGGAAACTGTTGGACAGGGGAAAGGGGAGAAACTTGCAGAGTATTGAAGCAGTAATGGCACTTAACACTTCTAGAGTTCAACGAACAGTTACTGTGTGCCAACTATGTAATGGACAGTGGGCTAGCTGCTGGTGTTATACATATGAATAAGACATAGTTGGGGTTTTTTTGTTTTGTTTTCCTCAATATTTTTTCATTGAGTCATTACTGTTTTGTCTTTTGGCTTGCTTTCTTTCCCCTATAGTCATCCTTCCTCTTTAAAGGGGTTCCTACCATCTGTCTTCCATTGGTTCAGTTGAACTAGCCAAAGGGGAACTATGGGACTTAAATTTTATTTTGTTTCATGGTGTTTTAGTGAGTTTAGAATAGAAAAAATAAATAGATTGGGACTGAGGAGTGAACTGGCTTCATTTTGCCTAAGGAAAATGGTGACGCATGTCTGCTAAAGCAATGCTTCTCAAGCTGTCCGTGGTGAACTAGTTTCCTTCTTTCTTTTCTGCCTTTCTTTCTCTTTCTGTCTTTCTTTCCCTCCCTCCCTCCCTCCCTTCTGATATCATTTGTGCAATCTGAAACTTTTATAAAATAATAAAAGTGATTTCCTAAATAAAAGAATGAAGTTCTAAAACTACAAACCAATTTTTCTTTTTTTACTATTACATTCAACAGACATTAACAAATTGCTATAAAATTTTCTAAATGCTTACTCTCAAATTCTGCCTGAATCATACTGCAGACCACTAACAAAGAGTTCACATACTGCCACTGCCCCACAGACCAGTGTCAGTGGCTTGGCACTATAATGTCCCTGCACATTTGTGCCTTCAGGGCAGTAAAAGACTTTGGCAGTGTGTTCTCCTTTCCAGAGCCTTATCACCAGGTGGTGTAATCTACATTTTAAAAATTGCTAATTGCCTCATTCACAATGAGACTCAGAGTCTACTCCTATCTTTTGCTTTGCTTTCCAAATAAGGAAGCTTGATTCCAAAGATTCTAAAATGCCAACTAACCCTGACATTCCTTTTTTTCCTATACTGCAACATTCTCAGCCACAGGAAGATTTCAGAGGCTTGAAAGTTGCTAATGTAGCTAACCAGTTGGGGATTATACGTATCACGTCCCTCCAGCTTCCACATGTAATTCTCTCTGAATAGATCATGATTCACGGTGCTCTAAATTATTGGTAATGGAAGATGAGTTCTTTAGCAACTGATACGTTGATACTTCATAATTTTGGTATTTCATAATTTGTACATGTATGTTTGTGTAAATCTGTAAAGTGTTAAGAATTTTTCAGGAAAAGACAAAAGCATCTTCAGCATAAGAAGGGAAATGAAGTTTTGGTGGTGGTGGTGGTGGTAGTGGTTTAGAGTAATCCTGAGGATAAATAACAGGAATTGAGTCTGAAAATCTAAATTCAGTTTTTGCCTTTTCATCGGTATAATACAAGCCACATATGAAATTTAAAATTTTCTAATAGCTGTGTTACAAAATAAAAGAAACAAATGAAATTAATTTTAATGTATTTTATTTAAACCAATATATCAAAAACATAATTTCCATATAAAAATAATTAAAAGACATTTTACACTATTTTATTTGTACTAAATATTTAAAATGTCGTGTGTGTTGTATGCTCCCAGCTTGATTTCAGGTGCATAATAGCCGTACATGGCTGGGAGCTAGCATGTTGCACAGACCCTAGGACAAGAGCCAGGTCATATTCAGTGCCTTTAATGGGGCAAAGGAACAAAGTAGAGATGGACATTCATAATCAGAAGGTAGACTTCAGGGTGAGTAGTGGAGAACTTCAGAGGAAAATCATGTTTATTGTGTGACTGTACGCTTGTCCCCAAAAACACACATTTTAATGAATTTTTAGTAAAATATCCATGTTTTGATAAATTCCTGGCAAATTAAAATTTCTTTTTGGCAAGGCAGAGAAATGTGAAGTCCTATTTCAAGGTTTTTTGGCCAAAATACATGCGCAAGATGTAAACATATAAAAACCTATTGTATATATTGCTCATAAATTGATTTTGTTTTGGTTTTTCTTTTTACAGATTCTTGTGCTTATTTTTATAAAACTGTTTACTTAAGCTATCCATTTATTTAGGGAAATTCTTTGTGGTAAGCATGTAGCATATTTGTAAATTTTTATTATTACAATAACATTAAACACCCTATGAGGGCTCATCTTTGGTTATTTCCTTAGGCTAGATTATGGAAAGTGGACCTATGGAACCAAAGGTTACATGAATATAGAAGTCTCTTGTCGTCTCCTTCAAATTTATTCTCACAGTGTATGCGCTATATGGTAGGGCTCAGTTTACAGCCTGTATTCTTTACATAATTACGTTTTTAATGGGGGAAATGGCAATGGCATATTATCATTGTTATTGTTTTAAGTTTTGAATATTTAAGGGTGAATATTTCTCTTTGGTCTTGTTGGTCATATTTGGTCCAAATTTTTCTCTGAATTGCTTGTTTATATCTTGTGCCTACAGGCTGTGTCATTACGTTTTCATCAGACTCCCGCAAGTCCCTGTTCAGCCTGGCTGAGTGGGTGTGCAGAGAGGTAAAGTGGTGAGGAGGCCCTGCTGCTGGGCTGCAGAGACCTCACTATTAGACTGTAGTCACAATAAAATATACTGCACTTACAATCAGTTAATCTTGGTAAGCAACTAAGCTAACCTTTAGAAAAAATCCATATGCCCCTGAGGTCCATCTGCTATAATAGCACCACTAAAAAGCAGACAAATACTTTGAGTTTTATAATTTAAGTTTGCTATCCCCTCAGAAGAGGATTGCTGTTCTAAAAATACATCTGCCTGCAAAGAGCCTTGGGGCCTGTGTGCTTCTTTTGCATTTAACCAGCTATTAAAAAATCCCTCTAAAGCTGTGACCTGCACAGGTTCAATCTGCTTTGGCTAGTAAATCAGTTAAGACTGGAAGTTCCCTATGACTTTTTAAAGACATGTTAGAGATCCTAAAAATAATTCTTCTCTCTTAGTAGAGGAGAGAAAAATGATTCAAGAGTGGTTCAAACATAGCCAGAGCCTGTCCATCATGACCCTGATCACTTTTCCCTACCAGAACACACGTCTATAGTAAACATTTGTGTGCCTGCCCCATTCCATGTGCTGCACTGAGAAAGGGAGTCAACCACAAATAAGACCCTTTTTTCCCTTGAAGATTTCAACTTTGGTGAAATGAAAATACCTATAAATAAATGCAATAGGAAGTGATAAGTGCTACATTCCAGGCATGTTCAGGGAGCTATAAGAGCATGAAGGAAAAGAATGACCACACAGATTGGGAAAGGACTTTACCAGAAGTGGATACTTGAGCTGAGTTTCAGTTGAGTAGAAGCTCACGGAGCAGAGAAGAAAGGGGGAAAGAAAAAGAGCAGACAGAAAAGAAACAAGGACTGCCCCGTAGTTAAGAAAACATTGGAGAATTTTAAATAGAAGAATGATGGTGATCAGAACACAACAGATTCTTATGTCTCTACTGGGTTGCTATCACTCCCTGGCATGTTAGGCTTCAAACAGACTCATGAAACACTTGTATGTCAGCTTAAACAGAAAGCACATTGTCCAATTTAAATACTAATGCAAATTAAGAAGAAGAGATAAAAGAAGTCCCTGAGCTCCCAAAGACATCAAGGATTGCTGCTATATCATAGCACATACTCCTCCCATGAGGAATGTAAATAAGAAGGGCAAATTTGTGTAATTGGCATGCTGGACATTTCTCTGGAGTCAAATGCTTTCTATTGTATTTGAAATTTTCAAGCCAAACCACGATAGCAACTGACCAGAAAAAAATGCAATTGAGAAAGAATACCCTGCAATGTTTACAGTCCACCCTTTCTCTGTATGTGCATTTTCAAATTTGGGTATTTTGAACTGGACTCTAATAGGATTTGGCTAATAATCTCCATGAAAATGATGCCAGGATGTTCTTTAGCTTTTGACAAAGTCCTGAGTATGCAGGCAGTATAATCTTGAAAAAGAAAAGAGAACGGTTTTTCTACACCAGGAGAAATAAAGCATAATGTGGCACTTTGACAACCTTGAAGGTGACTTTTCCAAGCCATTGATTAGTAGGTCCATGCCCTGAAATTCAAGTCAGGGAGATTCATTACAGTTCTTTCAGTTGCTAGAGTATTAAAAACCAAAATGCATCATTAACTCAGAAGTGGGCTATGCCATTTGGCATTAAGGGATTGACTTGACTTTTGTGACAAAGCCATCTATGCAGATTCTTTGGACTTCAACGCAAAAAGGAGCAATTGCTTTCTGCATTATAGATAAATGCAATCATTTTCCTACTATTATTCACTTTTGTCCCTTTAGTCAAAAAGTGTAGATTGCTGGGAAGAACCTTGACATAGATGAGCTCCAATGTAGAAGAGCAGCATTGGACTTTGTTCATGAAAGTGTTTCAGTAAATTTCCATGGTGATAGTCTACCAGGAAGAAGTTGAAAGGAATTTAGGGAGTTGAGGAAGTAGGAGAGTAGAATGGCCAGCAGGAGGTACAGAGAACAGCTGCTATTTTCTTCTTTCTCCATTGCCTGAAAAAAAAAAAAAAGCCTTAGTTAAATGTCCTTTTCTCTCTGGTTTTGTGTAGCACTGAAAATGACATAGCATTAAATAGCATTAATTTTCATAAAGCTGGTTTTCAAAAAGACGTAATGATGGTCAACATGCAATTCTTCTTTTAAAAGTAATTAAAAACAAAGCTTTGTCAATGTGATCTTGTAGTTCTAAAGGATTTTTTCATGCGGTGTGGTAGGAAGATCATTTGGCACTCAGGCAACATTTTGAGCTGCATTCCTGTATTCACTGCTCAGTAGTTAAGCCATGTTGTCTCAGGGAAGCCTAGCCCCTGCTCCAACTTTTCTGAGCCTCAGTTTCTTCATTTGCAAAAATGAGACATAATAGCACTATTTTCCCTATCTATCCAGTAAGTGGTTTCAGGGATCAATTAGATAATGAAAACTTGTGTGTGCTATACCTTTCTTCATAAATTCAGCATATTCATATCCACCCTGTATATGCTTGATAGGCATTTTTAGAAAAGATTTATTTCATTTATTTTAGAGAGTCAGAGAGCAGGTGGGGGAAGGGGCAGAGGGAGAGAGAGTCTCAAGCAGACTCTGCGCTGAGTGTGGAGCCCGATGTGGGGCTCAGTCTCATGACCCTGAGATCATGACCTGAGCTGAAATTAAGAGTCAGACACTTAACCAACTGTCCCACCCAGGCACCCCCTGAATGGCATTTTTAAGTCCATTACCTTATTTAATCTTTATAATAATATTGTGAGGTCAGTAGTAAAGCTCAAAGAAGTTGTAACTTGATAAAGAGTTGTTATATACTCCATTTTAGATATTTATGGTATAGATGTGATTTCAACAAAATCTCTGACCTCAAGAAATAAACAGTCTAGTGTGAGGATATAGGTGTAAATAAATTGCACTGTAGTGGTATAAAGAATACAGTGGGATAAAAAGAACAGATATAAACCTGAGTTTGCACATAGGAGGAATGCTAACTCTCCTTGCTGCCAGGGGTAGAGAGTTATGGAAGAGAAAGGAGTGTGTGAGCACACACGAGTGTGTGTATATGTGTGGAGAATAGTTACTATATCAGAGAATGTTTCTTATTGGAGAAATTTAAAATATATCTTAATATGTTCCAAGAAATGAAGTTCACCTGCAGACTGGAGGTGGAGAGCAGTTCAGGTTGAAAAAAATGAGGATGCCTAGTAGGAAGATAAATGAATATTATACAAATCCTAATTCATATTACCTTTTATTAACATAAGTGCTTAACAATAAAAGAACGAAGTAAATTATGTAGACAAGCAGAAAAACACAATCTATACTCCATTTACTACCAATGATTAGATATTGCTTGAAGACAAAATAGCTACAATGTTCAAACACATGCAGAGTCTTTTATTTACTTCCTCCAGCTTGAGTAGCATTTATTTCAGCATTATTTAGCATATTTGGGAGACCAACACAACCCATATCTTTTTTTTTTTTTAATGGCCTCTCTGGTTTCTGATAAGAATTTAACCATTCTTTTCCTCCCTCCAGTTCCATTTAAAGTCATGCAACTTGGATTCTGCAAAACCAAGATAGCCAAGTTGGTGTCATAAAGTCTGAGATGGACAAAACATCTTGGAATGGGGTAGGGCTATGTCTGATGGGCATCAAAATATGGAACAATGAAAAATACCATATTGTAACAGTGGTAGATTGGATCATTGCTCCCAGTTATTCACATCTTTGGCATGTATCTTTGCATAGCCTCCCACTCTGTGCCAGGTATATTCCTTACCCTATCAATGCTGACCTTGGCCAGGTGACTTGGTTTGGTCAAGACATGATTTGAGCAGAGGATTTATTTTTTATTTTTTTAAAAGATTTTATTTATTTATTTGACAAAGAGAGACACAGCAAGAGAGGGAACACAAGCAGGGGGGGTAGGAGAGGGAGAAGCAGGCTTCCTGCTGAGCAGGGAGCCTGATGTGGGGTTTGATCCCAGGACCCTGGGATCATGACCTGAGCTAAAGGCAGACGCTTAATGACTGAGCCACCCAGGCGCCCCTTGAGCAGAGGATTTAAAAGTGCTTGCATGGGTTTAGTTTGCCCTATGTGCTCCTTGATCCATTAGAAGAATATGTCCCAGATAGTGGTTGCCCCCTCAGCCTGAACCCCAAGAATGAGACATGGTGGAACTGAGACAATTGTGATCTGAATCCTGAAGACATGCCCAGCCAAACATGTGAAAATCAGCCAAACCCCTGCCAACATTTAGTATTTCAACAAAAATCAATATTTATTTATATGCAAATCATTGAGATTTGATGTTGGTTTTTATGCAGCAAAAACTAATAACCATTTTGGAAAACAGTTTAGCAGTTGCTTTTAAAGTTAAATAGAGATAAATAGGACTTTTGGGGAAGATGATAAAACAGGTAGATCCTAAGCTCATCTTGTCCCACAGGTACAACTACATAACACCTACATCAGTGTAGATAACCCAGAAAACAACGTGAAGACGGGCAGAATAGACTCCAGGGCTACATGTATAGAAGAGGCCACGTTGATGAGGATAGGAAGGGCAGAGATGTGGTTGGGAGCTAAAGGAACCCACAGGAATGTCCATGGGAAGGAGGGACACCATAGGTGCAGAGAAAAACAGACCCTCACACCAGGCACCCTAGTGACTGGGAACCCACATATGGATTGGATGAATCCCCATAACATTGGGCTTTGCAAACCAGAGAGGACTAATCTAAAGAGTTCTTACAATCAGTGGGACTTAACACCTGGAACTTTAAAAAACAGCCAACTGTCTGGGAGAGCCAGTAGGGTAATAGGAAACTGAGTCTCTGCCCTTAAAGAGACACCACAATAAACAGCCCTGCTGGGGTACAGCATAGACACAGCAGTTTGAAAAACAGCTGGGATCCACAGGTAGATTTGTTTACTAATCTCAGAGCATGTGTTAAAGGGGCAGGAAATTTTAGGAGACTTCTCCAGGAACAAACTGGTGGGTGCCATTTGTTTCCCCTGCTCCCAGCCTAGACACACAGACACCTGCTGAAACCAGCTCAGTGCTAACACTCTCCACCTGACTTGCTAACAGCCCACACCATCCCTCCATTTTCCTGCGAACATGCCCTCCAGCCAGACCTCATCTCCAGGTCTCCTCCCAGAGCAGATCCATGCAAACCTTGTTAATACTGTGTGTCCTGCTCCTGCACTTGTCTGCAGATCTGCTCCCTCCAACCAAGTGGGCCTTGGCAGGAGTTTTGGGCAGCTACATGTCCCCTCCCACAGTGGACGAGTGTGGGACTTGCTGGAACCGTGTATCCTGCAATAGCACTCTTCTGGGGACTTGCCCCCATGAATAGACCTTTGGCCATAGCACATCCAAAGTGATGTCACAAGCCTGACAGTGTGCAGGCACCCCTGATAAGGGCCAGCGCCACTTCAAAGTGACTCTTGCCCTGAGGAGAAGGGAAGATAACCACACATACCAGCCCAACTGCAGCCCCAGCAGTGATCTGGGGGCAGACATCTGGTCTGACAGCAGGCCCTGCTCACCAACAAAAGCTTCTTAGGGGACAACGCAGGGGAAGCACCCTGCAGTTTGATGCTACTGCTTTTCTGAAAAACACCTGGTCTGATTCAACTGAAGCTCAAGGCAGCTGCAGACTGGCTCACTAACAACATGGAGACCAAAACTTGCCCACAAAAAGCGAAAGTTATTGCTGATGACTGGACTGAAGGCAAAAGCAGCTCAGCCACAACAGTAGGGAGCACACAACACACACCTCTGAAGTGCCAGGTTCTGCTGAAGAGGGGACATTGCACTGGAGGGCGCTATAGGACCTCTTCTTTGTAAGGCCACTATTTTCTTTTTCCCCCCTTTTTTATTTTTATTTTTTTGAGGGGGTGGACAGAGGGAGAGAAAGAGAGAATCTTAAGCAGCCTCCATGCCCAGCGGGGAGCCCAACATGGGACTCGATCTCACAACCCTAAGATCATGACCTGAGCTGAAATCCAGAGTCAGAGACTTAACCAACTGAGCCACCCAGGCACCCCAAGACCACTATTTTCAAGAGCAGAAGATGTAGATGACTTTACTAACACATTGAAGCAGACACAAGAGTAAGACAGAATGAAGAGACAGAGGAATATGCCCCAAATAAAAGAACAGAACAAAATCAGAGCAAGAGAGCTAAATGAAATGGAATTAAGTAATATGCTTGATAGAGAATTTAAAGTAATGGTCATAAAGATATTCACTAGACTTGAGGAAAGAGTGGAGGACTTCAGTGAGACCCTCAGTGAGATAGAAAACATAAAGAACCAATCAGAGATGAAGAAATCAATAACTGAAATTAAAAATATACTAGATGGAATAAATATTAGACTAGAAAAAGTAGAAGAACAGATCAGCAACCTGGAGGACAGAGTAATGGAAAACAATGAAGCAGAATAGGAGAGAGAAAGATGAAAGAACACTTAGGGAGCTCAGCAACACCAACAAGCATAATAACATTCACATTATAGAGATCTCAGAAGAAGAGAGAGAAAGGGGGCAGAAAATTTATTTGAAGAAATGATAGCTGAAAACTTCTGTAATCTCTGGAAGGAAAAAGAAATCTATATCCAGGAGACACAAAGATCTGCCAACAAAATCAACCCAAGGAGGTCCACATCAAGACACAGTAATTAAAATGGCAAGAAGTAGTGATAAAGAGAATTTTAAAAGCAGCAAGAGAAAAGAAAACAGTTCTCTACAAAGGAAACCCCACAAGGCTATCAGCTGATTTTTCAGCAGAAACTTCGCAGAACAGAAGAAAGTGGCATGATGTATTCAAAGCACTGAAAGTCCCCCGCCCCCGCCAAAAAACCCCCCTGTATCCAAGAATACTCTATGCAGCAAAGTTATTATTTAGAGTAGAAGAAGAGATAAAGCATTACCCAGACAAACAAAAGTTAAAGGAATTCATGACTACTAAACCAGCCCTACAAGAAATGTTAATGCAGACTTTTTGAGTAGAAAAGAAAGACCATAAGTAGGAGTAAGAAAAGTAGGAAACACAAGAGTAGTAAAATTAAGTATATCTATAAAATTCAATGAAGGGATTCACAAAAGAATGTGAAGTATGATACCATAGACCTAAAACATGGGAGAGGGGGGAAGAGGAGTGAAGAACGGGTTCAAACTTAAGTGATTGTCAACTTAATTTAGACTGCTCTATGTAGAAGATGTTATATACAAACCTAATGGTAACCATATATCAAAAACCAGTAATAGATATGCAAACAATAAAGAGAATGCAGAAAAAGCATTTGACAAGTACAACATACATTTATGATAAAAACCCTCAACAATTTAAGTTTAGAGGGAACGTACCTCTACATAATAAAGGCCATATATGAAAAACCCACAGCTGACATCATGCTCAATGGTGAAAACCTGAGCGCTTTTCCCTTAAGATCAGGAACAAGACGAGGATGTCCACTCTCACCACTTTTACTCAACATAGTACTGGAAGTCTTAGAGTAATCAGAGATGAAGAACAAATAAAAGGTATCCAAATTGTTAAGGAAAAAGTACAACTGTCACTATTTGTAGATGGCATGATACCATATATAGAAACCCTAAAGACTGCACCAAAAACTACTAGCTGATAAATGAATTCAGTAAGGTCACAGGATACAAAATCAATATATATAAATCCTTTGCATTTCTATACACTAATAATGAAGTAGCAGAAAGAGAAATTAAGGAAACAATCCCATTTATAACTGTACCAAAAACAATAAAATACCTAGGAATAACCTAAAGCAAAAAGGTGAAAGACCTGTACTCTGAAAACTATAAAACAGGGATGAACTAAATTGAAGATAACACCAAAACATGGAAAGATATTTCATGCTTATGGATTGAAAGAACAAATATTCTTAAAATGTCCATATATACCTAAGCAATCCACAGATTTAATGGAAATCTCTATCAAAATACCAACAGCATTTTTCACAGAAGTATAAGAAATAATCCTAAAATTTGTATGGGGCCACAAAAGACCTTGAATAGCCAAAGCAATCTTAAAAAAGAAGCACAAAGCTGGAGGTATCACAATCCCAAGTTTCAAGATATACTTTAAAGCTGTAGTAATCAAGACAATATGGTATTGGCACAAAAAGAGACACATAGATCAATAGAACAGAATAGAGGTCCCAGAAATAAGCTCATGATTATATGGTCAAGTAATATTTGACAAAGGAAAATAGAATATGCAATGGGATAAAAAAAAAAAAGTCTTTTCAACAAATGGTGTTTGGAAAACTGGACAGCTACATGCAAAAGCATGAAACTAGACTACAAATAACAGTGGGTTAAGGACCTAACTCTGAGACATGAAACCATAGACATCCTAAAAGAGAGCACAGGCAGAAATGTTTCTGACATTGACCATAGCAGCATTTTTCTATATGTGTCTCCTGAGGCAAGGGAAACAAAAGGAAAAATATTGTCACTCTATCAAAATAGAAAGCTTCTGCACAGCAAAGGAAATTACTGACAAAACTAAAAGACAGTCTACAGAATAGGAGAAGATATTTGCAAATGACATATCCGGTAAAGGCTTAGTATATGAAATACATAAAGAACTTATATAATTCAACACAAAAAAACAATGCAATTAAAAAATGTGCAGAAGACAGGAACAGACATTTCTCCAAAGAAGACATATAGATGGCCAAGACATACATGAAAAGATGTTCAACATCAGTAATCATCAGGGAAAATCACAATGAGATATTGCCTTATACCTTTCAGACTAGTCAAAATGAAAAAACACGAGAAATACCAAGTGTTGGTGAGGATGTGGAGAAAAGGGAAACTTTGTGCACTGTTGGTGGGAATGCAAACTGGTACAGCGACTTGGAAGATAGTATGGAGGTTCCTCAAAAAATTAAAAATAGAACTATTGTATGATCACGTAATTTCACCACTGGGTATCTACCCAAAGAATACAAAAACACTAATTCAAAAGATATGTGTACACCTATTTCATTGCATTATTTGCAATCGTCAAGATATGGAAGCAAACCAAGTGTCCCTCAATTGATGAATGGATAAAGAAAATGTGGCATATGTATGCACACACACACACACACACACACACACACCCACTAGAATATTACTGAGCCATAAAAAAGGATGAAATCTTGCCCTTTGCAACAACATGGATAGATCTAGAGAGTATAATGTTAAGTGAAATATGTCACTTGGAAAAAAAGACAAATATCATATGATTTTGCTTATATGTGGAACTTAAGAAATTAAATGAAAAAAGAAAAAAGACAAACTGAAAAACAGACTCTTAACTATAGAGAACAAACTGATGGTTACCAGAGGGGAGATGGGTGAGTGGTGTGTGAAATAGGTGTAGGGGGTTAAGAATACACTTACTATGATGTGTGCTGAGTAATGTATAAAATTATCGAATGACTGTATTATAAACCATAAACTAATATAACATTCCATATTATCTATACTGGAATCACTTTAAAAAAATAAAATGGAGGTAAAAAGATAAGACTGATAACATTTCACTCAATCCCACTTCTAGAGATTTCTATAAGAGAAATAAGGAATATATTCACACAAATATGTTCAGTGTAGCCAGAAACTGGGAACAATCCAATTGTCCACCAACAGGTAATTGAATAAAGAAATGGTAATATATCTATATAATGGAATACATCAATAAAAAAACACTGATACATAGAACAACCTAAGTTAATCTCAAAAGCACTATGCTAAATGTTAGAAACCAGAATTGAAAGACTATATATAGTATGATTCTATTTGTATGAAATTTTAGAAAAATTAAAACTTCACTGGCAGAAAGCCAATCAGTAGTTATTTGCCAGAGCCTATGGAAGGTGTTAACTGAAAAGAGACACAAAATAACTTACGGAATGATGAAAATATTACCTATCATTATTATGGTGGTAGTTTGACAATTATATACATTTGCCAAAACTAATCAAATTGTACATTTGTAATTGGTAAATTTTTTGTAAAGTTGATTTTTAAAAATTAAATAGAGACAACAAATGTGCAAATTTCACAAATTATGGAAATTATTATAAGACGAATTTGACAAATTATTAAATGCAGTTAATACAGAAGTTCCCTTTTGGTTCATGGTTTACTGACTCAGTAATTTTTCTTCTTCTCATGACACTCAGTCTAAAGAAATACTATTACTTCCACTTACCAAGTAGGTTAAAACAACTTTAATAAATATAATCTGACATTTAGCAGCATGTAAAAATAATCCTTAAAAATATTTTTATTTCATTCTTAAAAATCCACAATTACTAATACACCTGTTACGTGCCATGAAGTTTCTTGGACTTTGGGATCAGTTTGGTCACTGTCACCTCATTTTCTCTTCCACATTGAGTTTCATGCAGCACTAGCTTTTCATCACAGCAGCTGTGGAAAACTCAGCTTCACAAAGTTATGGCATCATCAGAAGTAATGTAGCATGGTTTAATGTTGAAACTGTGAACTACTTCAAGCTAATAATTCACAGTGTCTGACATATGTCATTGTGTTTCCTAAAAAGTTTAAAATAATTCTTCAATGCTGCTATAACTTTGGTGTCCTACCATGCAGAGCTTAGTTTAAAAAAAAACATGTGACTAATAAAAGAAGCCATTCTACCACATGTTTTGGAAAAGGGGATCTTTGAAATCTCTGTAAATGTGTATCAAATGTACTTTTTGATGGATGTCTGTATGTCTTCTTTGTGAAGAATGTCTATTCAGGTCCTCTGCCCATTTTTTATCAGATTTTTTTTTTTTTTTGGTGTTGAGTAGTATAAATTCTTTGTGTATTTCGGCTATTAACCCCTTATCAGATATATCATTTGCAAGTATCTTCCATTTGCTGGGTTGTTTTTTTAGTTTTTTGTTGGTTTCCTGTCCTGTGAAAAAGCTTTTCATTTTGGTGTAGGCCCAATACTTTATTTTGTTTTGTTTCCTTTGCCTGAGGAGTCATGTCCATAAATATGTTGCTAAGACTGGTGTCCAGGAGATCATTGTCTGTGTTTTCTTCTAGGATTTTTTGTGGTTTTAGGTCTCACATTTAGATCTTTAACCCAGTTTGAGTATATTTTTATGTATGGTGTCAGAAAGTGGTCCAGTTTCATTTTTTTTTTTTTTTGCATGTGGCTGTCCAGTTTTCCCAGCACCATTTATTGAAAAGACTGTCTTTTCCCCCATTATATATAGCCTCCTCTGTTGTAGGTTAATTGACCGTATAGATGTGAGTTTATTTCTGGGCGCTCTATTCTATGCTCTTAATCTATGTGTCTGTTTTTGTGCCTGTACCATACTGTTCTGATTACTATAGCTTCGTGGTATATCTAAAAGCCTGGGATTGTGTTACTTCCACCTTTATTCTTCTTTCTCAAGATTGATTTGGCTATTTTGGTTCAAATTTTAGAATTATTTGTTCTGGTATTGTAAAAAATACCATTGGAATTCTGGTAGAGCTTTCACTGAATCTGTAGATTGCTTTGGGTTATATGGACATTTTAACAACATTAATTTCCAAAGAAGACCTATGCATGGCTAATAGACACATGAAAGGATGCTCAGCATCACTCATCATCAGGGAAATGCAAATTAAAACCACAATGAAGTATCACCTATACTTGTCAGATGGCTAGTTTCAAAAGATAAGAAATAAGTGTTGCTGAGAATGTGGAGAAAAGGGTACTCTTCTGCACTTCTGGTAGAAATGTAAATTGGTGAAACCACTGTGGGAAACAGTATGGAAGTTCCTTCAAAAAATTAAAAATGGAAATACCATATGACCCAGTAATTCCACTATTGGGTATTTACCCAAAGAAATTGAAAACACGAATTTTTTTTTTTTGACAGAGAGATACACAGCAAAAGAGGGAACACAAGCAGGGGGAGTGGGAGAGGGAGAAGCAGGCTTCCTGCTGAGCAGGGAGCCCGATGTGGGACTCGATCCCAGGACCCTGAGATCATGACCTGAGCCGAAGGCAGATGCTTAATGACTGAGCCACCCAGGTGCCCTGAAAACACTAATTTGAAAAGATGTATGTACTTCTATGTCTATTGTAGCATTATTTATAATAGCCAAGATATAGGAGTAACCTTAGTGTCCATTAACAAATGAATGAAGAACTTATATATGCACACAATGAAATATTACTCAGCCATAAAAAAGAATGAGATCTTTTTCATGTGTCTGTTAGCTATTTGTATGTCTTCTCTGGAGAAATGTCTGTTCATGTCTTCTGCCCATTTCTTAACTGGATTTTTTTTTGGGGGGGGTGTTGAGTTTGACAAGTTCTTTTTTGATTTTGGATACTAGCCCTTTATCCAATATGTCATCTGCAAATAACTTCTTCCATTCTATAGGTTGCTTTTTAGTTTGGTTGATTGTTTCCTTTGCTGTGCAGAAGATTTTAATCTTGATGAAGTTCCAATAGTTCATTTTTGCTTTTGTTTCTCTTGCCTCTGGAGACGTGTCTAGTAAAGTGTTGCTGTGGCTGAGATCACATAGGGAAAGGGAAGGAAAAATAAGATAAAAACAGGGAGACAAACCATAAGAGACTCTTAACTATAGGGAACAAACTGAGGGTTGCTGGAGGGGAGGTAGGTCGGGGAATGGGGTAAATGGGTGATGGGCTTTAAGGAGGGCACTTGTTGTAATGAGCACTGGGTGTTATAGGCAAGGGATGAATCACTAAATTCTATGCCTGAAACTAATAATACAATATATGTTAACTAAATTGAATTTAAATAAAATCTTAAAAAAAATGAGATCTTGCCATTTGCAACAACATGGATGAACCTGGAATGTATTATGCTAAGTGAAATAAGTCTGATGGAGAAAGACAAACACCATATGATTTCATTTATATGTGGATCTAAAAACCAAAAATGAAGAGACTCTTAAATACAGTGAACACACCAGTGGTTGCCAGAGGAGAGGTGAGTGGGGGATGGGCAAAATAAAGTGGTTAACTGGTGTAAAGTTTCAGTTACAAAATAAGTTAGTTACAGGTATGAAAACTACAGCAAAAGGAATACAGTCAATAACATTGTAATAATGTTTTATGCTGACTACATTTACTGTGGTGAGCATTGAGTAAAGTATGGAGTTGTCAAATCAATATGTTGTACACCTGAAACCTAATATTGTGTGTTAATTATACTCTTTTGAAACAAACTTGAGGCACCAAATTGATTTTTTTCCCCATAATTTTAAAAGAGGAAAAGTCTCTCAAATGACTCCTATCCCAGGACCTTAATAAAGGTTCAAGGATTTTTCTCTGGGAAGGTACCAAGAGTGGACATACAGGGAAGAATAATCTTCACAGCCCAAAGACACTGTATGAACTTGATTTATTTTGTGCCCGTGCAGTTCTAAATGATTGGAATAAGAGAAATGGGTGATAATATGGTGTGAAAATGATGTCAAATCCAGATGCACAGTTAGTAAGACCCAGCATCAAGCTTCAAGTAGAGCATGAATTCAGTCCTTTTCTTATGGGTCTGTCATAATTTGAAAGAGAGAATAAAAGGCATTTAAGCAAGAATAGACCTGCTTGTATTCTTACTAATATTTATAACTTAAAAAACAAAAGCCACAGAGAAAGAATGCCTATATTCACATATCATATAAGGAATGTGCCACAGGGGTAATGTAATGAAGACCAGGTGAGTGACCAGAAATGGATTCACTTAGTTCATTTGTTGATATAAAATTCCAGAAATCTCAGACCAGCTCTTTTTTGGTATCTTCTAATTGGCTGCTTAACCTTTTTGGACATCAGTTCCCCATCTGGAAGTACAATGGTGGCTTTAATTATGAGTATATTCATGGCTCCTTCCAGCTCTAACTTCCCATAATTTTCTAAAGTGCTGTGTATGAGACCCCTTATAACTTCCACAAATACTAATGAGGACAATTCCAAAATCCCAAATTTATGTGAGGAAAAAAAAAATGATTCTTTTATATGAACGTGTGATATATTTCATACTGGACTATCCAGCACTTCTAATACAAACACAAAAACTCTTCAAAAGTACAAAATGTGGGCTTACAAAATTTTCTTGGAATAAATGTATATCTGCCTAGTGATGATGTTTTGGTTTGGGAAGTAGAGGATTTAATTGTTCATCTAGCCATTCTGTAAAGATGGAAGCATCTTTGCATTGTGAAAAGTTGATGTGTAAAAGCTTCTTTTATTATTATTTTTCTCTGAGGGAAAGAAATCATTTTTTCCATGAAACATATCAAAGACAGAAAGATAACAAATTCCCAGATTCAGCTATTTTTGTAGACCATGGAAGTCTTTCTGTAATAAAACTGAATAAAATACTCTGCCAGCATAAATAAAATGGAGGCAAAAGATAGTTTGCTGATTTTGAGACTAAGGTACTTATTTTCCCCTCAGCCTTTTACCACAATTAATATATTGTACTTGTCCCTTCTATTCTGTGATAAAGCTTCATTATCAAGTTTAAGACAGGCAAAACAGATGATTTTACAAGGTAGGGCTCCCCCTACATTGTCTTTTCTGAGAACTGTCAACTTCTATTTAACTTTCTGCAATTTTTGAATCTGTCTATCCCCAAAACAATGTGTGTGTACCTGTATATGAATATGTGTGTTTGTAATTGTCCTAGAAACTTTTAAACTTTTTTTTTTCATTAAGATGTTGGCAGAATCCCACAAAAATTCTTCCATTCAATATTTCATTTCATTTTGGGATTTACTTAAATATTTATTGAGCTCCAATTATCTATGGTCATTGAAGATATCAAGATATAAAATATGCAGGTGGCATGTGAAATGTTACTGAGATGACTATTCTAGGACTACAGGGAGGCAGGTTATGAGTAAGAATAGATGAATGTCTATGTGCATTTGAGAGGTTGTAGCGGTGAGAATCAACAACCTCTCAGTGTAGTCAATGAACCAGCTTCCTGGGCATCATCTGGGAGCTCATTAGAAATGCAGAATCTCAGACTCTACCCTTGAATTGCTGAATCTGAATTTTCATTTTAACAAGATCCCAGCTAATGATTATGCATTAAAGTTTGTAAAGCACTATTCTACATACAGGTTGTTATTTTATCTGTTATGTAAGAGACAAATCTGTAGAGAGATTGAGAATTTTGATTAGACTATAGAGACAAGTGTGGAGAGGTAATCCCATGTCTAGTGGGAATCTGAAGAGAATCTAAAGAGAAGCTAAAGAATCTAATACTTTGGGAATGGGGGTAGGGCCAACTGGTGATTTCAAAACTGGGTATTACCAGGAACCATGCCATTAGATACCCTAATTCACACCATTTCTATGCTTTCTTTTTTTTTTTTTAATGAACATACAATGTATTATTTGTTTCAGGGGTACAGGTCTGTGATTCATCAGTCTTACACAATTCACAGCACTCACCATAGTACATACCCTCCCCAATGTCTATCACCCAGCCACCCCATTCCCCTCAACCCCTTCCACTCCATCAACCCTCAGTTTGTTCCCTGAGAATAAGAATCTCTTATGGTTTGTCTCCCTCTCTGGTTTCATCTTGTTTCATTTTTCCCTTCCTTCCCCTATGATCCTCTGTCTCATTTCTCTAATTCCTCATATCAGTGAGATCATATGATACTTGTCTTTCTCTGATTGACTTATTTCGCTTAGCATAATTCCCTCTAGTTCCATCCATGTTGTTGCAAATGGCAAGATTTCATTTTTTTGATGGCTGCAAAATATTCCATTGTATATATATGCCATAGCTTCTTTATCCATTCATGTCCATGTTGATGGACATCTAGGCTCTTTCCATAGTTTGGCTATTGTGGACATTGCTGCTATAAACACTGGGGTACAGGTGCCCCTTCAGATCACTACATTTGTATCTTTGGGGTAAATATGTAGTACTGTAATTGCGGGGTCCTAGGGTAGCTCTATTTTCAACTTTTTGCGGAATCTCCATACTGTTTTCCAGAGTGCCTGCACCAGCTTGCATTCCCACCAACAGTGTAGGAGGGTTCCCCTTTCTCCACATTCTCGCCAACATCTGTCATTTTCTGACTTATTAATTTTAGCCGTTCTGACTGGTATAAGGTGGTATCTCATTGAGGTTTTGATTTGTATTTCCCTGATACCAAGTGATTTTGAGCACTTTTTCATGTGTCTGTTGGCCATTTGGATGTCTTCTTTGCAGAAATATCTGTTCATGTCTTCTGCCAATTCTTGATTGGATTATTTGTTCTTTGGGTGTTGAGTTTGAATAGATTTTGGATACTAGCCCTTTATCTGATACATCATTTGCAAATATCTTCTCCCATTCTGTCAGTTGTCTTTTGGATTTGTTGAAGGTTCCCTTTGCTGTGCAAAAGCTTTTTATTTTGATGAAGTCCCAATAGTTCATTTTTGCCCTTGTTTCCCTTGCCTTTGGTGATATTTCCAGGAAGAAGTTGCTTCAACTGAGGTCGAAGAGGTTGCCACCTGTGTTCTCAAGGATTTTGGTGGATTCCTGTCTCACATTTAGGTCTTTCATCCATTTTGAGTCTATTTTGTGTGTGATGTAAGGAAATGGTCCAGTTTCATTCTTCTGCATGCGGTTGTCCAATTTTCCCAACACCATTTTTTGAAGAGACTGTCTTTTTGACATTGGACATTCTTTCCTGCTTTAGCAAAGATTAGTTGACCATTGAGTTGAGGGTCCATTTCTGGGCTCTGTATTCTGTTCCATCGATCTGTGTGTCTGTTTTTGTGCCAGTACCATACTGTCTTGATGATGACAGCTTTGTAATAGAGCTTGAAGTCCGGAATTGTGATGCCACCAGCTTTGCTTTTCTTTTTCCACATTCCTCTGGCTTTTCGGGGTCTTTTCTGGTTCCATACAAATTTTAGGATTATTTGTTCCATTTCTTTCAAAAAAGTGGATGGTATTTTGATAGGGATGGCATTAAATGTGTAGATTGTTCATGTAGCATAGACATTTTCACATTTGTTCTTCCAGTCCATGAGCATAGAATGTTTTTCCATTTCTTTGTGTCTTCCAAATTTCTTTCATGAGTATTCTATAGTTTTCTGAGTACAGATTCTTTGTCTCTTTGGTTAGATTTATTCCTAGGTATCTTATGGTTTTGGGTGCAATTGTAAATGGGATCGACTCCTTAATTTCTCTTTCTTCTGTCTTGGTGGTGGTGTATAGAAATGCCACTGATTTCTGTGCATTGATTTTATATCCTGCCACTTTACTGAATTCCTGTATGAGTTCTAGCAGTTTTGGGGTGGAGTCTTTTGGGTTTTCCACATAAAGTATCATATCATCTGCAAAGAGTGAGAGTTTCACTTCTTTGCTGATTCGGATGCCTTTTATTTCTTTTTGTTGTCTGATTGCTGAGGCTAGGACTTCTAGTACTATGTTGAATAGCAGTGGTGATAGTGGACATCCCTGCCGTGTTCCTGACCTTACTGGAAAAGCTCTCAATTTTTCCCCATTGCGAATATTATTTGCTGTGGGTTTTTCATAGATGGCTTTTATGATATTGAGGTATGTACCCTCTATCCCTACACTGTGAAGAGTTTTAATCAAGAAAGGATGCTGTACTTTATGAAATGCTTTTTCTGCATCTATTGAGAGGATCATATGGTTCTTGTTCTTTCTTTTATTAATGTATCACATTGATTGATTTGTAGATGTTGAACCAAACTTGCAGGCCAGGAATAAATCCCACTTGGTTCTGGTGAATAATCCTTTTAATGTGCTGTTGGATCCCATTGGCTAGTATTTTTTTTTTAATTTTATTTTAGTATGTTATGTTAGTCACCATACATTACATCATTAGTTTTTGATGTAGTGTTCCATGATTCATTGTTTGCCAATAACACCCAGTGCTCCATTCAATTCATGCCCTCCTTAATACCCATCACTGGGCTAACCCATCCCCCCACCACCCTCCCCTCTAAAACCCTCAGTTTATTTCTCAGATTCCATAGTCTCTCTTGGTTTGTCTCCATTGGCTAGTATTTTGGTGAGAATTTTTGCATCCATAATCATCAAGGGTATTTTGTTCTCCTTTTTGATGGGGTCTTTGTCTGGTTTTAGGATCAAGGCAATGCTGTCCTCATAAAATGAGTTTGGAAGTTTTCCTTCCATTTCTATTTTTTTGGAACAGTTTCAGAAGAAGAGATTAATTCTTCTTTAAATGTTTGGCAAAATTCCCCTGGGAAGCCATCCGGCCTTGGGCTCTTGTTTTTTGGGAGATTTTTCATTATTGCTTCAATTTTCTTACTGGTTATGGGTCTGTTCACATTTTCTATTTCTTCCTGGTTCAGTTTTGGTAGTTGATACATCTCTAGGAATGCATCCATTTCTTCCAGATTGTCAAATTTGCTGACATATAGTTGCTCATAATATGTTCTTATAATTGTTTGTATTTCTTTGGTGTTGGTTGTGATCTCTCCTCTTTCATTCATGATTTTATTTATTTGGGTTTTCTTTTTGATAAGTCTGACCAGGGGTTTATCAATCTTATTTTTTTTTATTTTTTAAAGATTTTGTTTATTTATTTGACAGAGAGAGACAACAGCGAGAGAGGGAACAGAAGCAGGGGAGTGGGAGAGGGAGAAGCAGGCTTCCCGCCGAGTAGGGAGCCTGATGCGGGGCTTGATCCCAGGACCCTGGGATCATGACCTGAGCTGAAGGCAGATGCCTAATGACTGAGCCACCCAGGCACCCCGGGTTTATCAATCTTATTAATTCTTTCAAAGAGCCAGTTCCTACCTAGTTTCATTGATCTGTTGTACTGTTCTTTTGGTTTCTATTTTATTGATTTCTGCTCTGAACTTTATTATTTCTCTTCTCCTGCTGGGTTTAGGCTTTATTTGCTGTTCTTTCTCCAGCTCCTTTAGGTGTAGGGTTAGGTTGTGTATTTAAGAATTTTCCTATTTCTTGAGAAAGGCTTGTATTGCTATGAACTTTCTCTTAGGATGGCCTTTGCTGTATCCCAAGTATTTGAACAGTTGTGTTGTCATTTTCATTGGTTTCCATGAATTTTTTTTAAATTCTTCTTTAATTTCCTGGTTGTCCCATTCATTCTTTAGTAGGATGCTCTTTAGCCTCCATGTATTTGAGTTCTTTCCGACTTTCCTCTTTTGATTGAGCTCTACTTTCAAAGTGTTGTGGTCCAAAAATATGCAGGGAATGATCCCAATCTTTTGGTACCAGTTGAGACCTGATTTGTGACCCAGGATGTGATCTATCCTGGAGAATGTTCCATGGGCACTAGAGAAGAATGTGTATCCTGTTGCTTTGGGATGGAATGTTCTGAATGTATCTGTGAAGTCCATCAGGTCCAGTGTGTCATTTAATGCCTTTATTTCCTTCTTGATCTTTTGCTTAGATCTGCCCATTTCAGTGAGTGGGGTGTTACAGTCCCCTATTGTTTATTGTATTGTTTTTGATGTGTTTCTTTGATTTTGTTATTAATTGGCTTATATAATTGGCTGCTCCCATGTCAGGGGCATAGATATTTACAATTGTTAGATCTTCCTGTTGGATAGACCCTTTGAGTATGATGTAGTGTCCTTCCTTATTTCTTATTGTAGTCTTTGGTTTAAAATCTAATTTGTCTGATATAAGGATTGCCACGCCAGCTTTCTTTTGATGTCCATTAGCATGGTAAATGGTTTTCCACCCCCTCATTTTAAATGTGGAGGTTTGTTTGGACCTAAAATGAATCTCTTGCAGACAGCATATCGATGGGTCTTGTTTTTTTAATCCAATCTGATACCCTGTGTCTTTTGATTGGGGCATTTAGCCCATTTACATTCAGGGTAACTATTGAAAGATAGGAATTTAGTTCCTTTGTATTGCATGTAAGGTGACTGTTACTGTATATTGTCTGTGTTCCTTTCTGGTCTGTGTTACTTTTAGGCTGTCTCTTTGCTTAGAGGACCCCTTTCAATATTTCTTGTAGGGCTGATTTTGTATCCACAAATTCTTTTAGTTTTTGTTTGTCATGGAAGCTTTTCATCTCCTATTTTCAATGAAAGCCTAGCTGGATATAGTATTCTTGGATGCATATTTTTCTCATTTAGTACTCTGAATATATCATTCCAGTCCTTTCTGACCTGCCAGTTCTCTGTGGATAGGTCTGCTGCCGATTTAATGTTTCTACCAATGTAGGTTACAGACCTCTTGTCCCGAGCTGCTTTTAGGATTTTCTCTTTGTCTCTGAGACTTGTGAGTTTTACTATTGGATGTCGGGATGTTGACCTATTTTTATTGATTTTGAGGGGGGTTCTCTGTACCTCCTGGATTTTGATGTCTGTTTCCTTCCCCAAATTAGGGAAGTTCTCTGCTATAATTTGCTCCAATATACCTTCTGCCTCCCTCTCTGTTTCTTCTTCTTCTGGGATCCAATTATTCTATTATTGTTTCATCTTATGGTATCACTTCTCTCCAATTCTCCCCTCCTGATCCAGTAGTTGCTTACCTCTCTTTTTCTCAGCTTCTTTATTCTCCATCATTTGTTCTTCTGTATCACTAATTCTATCTTCTACCTCATTTATCCTGGCAGTTAGAGCCTCCATTTTTTATTGCACCTCATTAATAGCCTTTTTGATTTTGACTTGTTTAGATTTTAGTACATTTCTCCAGAAAGGGATTCTCTAGTATCTTCAATGTTTTTTTTCAAGCCCAGCTAGTATCTTTTTAATCGTTATTCTGAACTCTAGTTCCAACATCTTACTAATGTCCATATTGGTTAGGTCCTTGGCAGTCGGTACTGCCTCTTGTTCTTTTTTTTTGAGGTGAGTTTTTCCATTTTGTCCAGAGAAGAATAGATGAGTTAGAGAACAAAATGCTAAAAGGGTAACAATGACCCTGGAAAAATATACACTAAACAAATCAGAAGTGACCTGAAACCAGGGGGAAAGAAAGGAGAGAAAAAAAAAAATGAATATAATCAGGCTGGTGAATAGAACAGACCCACATACTAGACTTTGGGTGTATTTTGGTCTGTTAGAAGAAATTGCCTCCCAAAATTTTAAAGAGAGAAAAACATATATATACACAAAAATAAGGGTAAATACGATGAAGGGATGGGATATGACTGTAAAGATGAAAATTAAAAAAAGATTTTAATAAAGGAATTGATAAGTTGGTAGAGAAAAATGAAAAAAATTAAAAAGAAAAAAAGAATGTGGGAGAAAGAAAAAAAGAATCAGGTGGGAGACTAGGACAAAGTCATACACTAGATTTAGGGTATATTTTGGTCTGTTAGAAGAACCTGTATCCCAAAATTTTAAAGAAAAACTTATATATATAGGGCGCCTGGGTGGCTCAGATGGTTAAGCGTCTGCCTTCGGCTCAGGTCATGATCCCAGGGTCCTGGGATCGAGTCCCACATCAGGCTCCCTGCTCCTTGGGAGCCTGCTTCTCCCTCTGCCTTTCTCTCTCTCTCTCTGTCTCTCATGAATAAATAAATAAAATCTTTAAAAAAAACAAAAAAACAAAAAAAAAACTTATATATATAGAAAATAAGGTTAAATACGATGAAGGGTTAGAATATGACTGTAAAAATGAAAATTAAAAACGATTTTAAAAAAGGAATTGATAAGATATTAGTTGAAAAAGGAAAGAAACACCAAAAAAAAAAAAAAAAGAAAAAGGAAAGAAAAGTTCAACTAAAAAAAAGAGAAAAAGAAAAAAAAATTAACTTTAAAAGACTAAAGAATCATGGGAAAAAAGCCATGAATTCTATGTGTTGTATTCCTCTAGCGCTGGGGTTTTGCCATTCTCATTGGTCGGTAAACTTGGTCTTGACTGGATGGTCTTGCTGATCTTCTGGGGGAAGGACTCTCAGTGTTGCAGTGATTCTCAAATGTCTTTGCCTGAGGTGGAATTTGTTGCAGTGATTCCCCAATGTCTTTGCCTGAGGTGGAATTTCACCGCCTTTGCCAGGGGCCAGGATAAGTAAACTGCTTGGGTTTGCTCTTGGTACCTTTTGTTCCCTGAAAGCTTTCTGTACAGCTCTGGAGCACAAGAATGAAATGGCAGCCTCCCAATCTCTGGTCCCAGAGGAGCCAAGAGCTCGGGGCCCCACTTCTCAGTGAGCCCTCAGAGAAAAGCAGTCAGTCACTCCTGTCTCCCTGGTCTCCGGCCACACTCTTTGCTCATCTGGCCTGTGGCCGAGCATTTCTATCTCTGGGACATGACCTCATTTGGAGTCTCCAAACCCAGCAGATTCCTGCGGCAGGCTCCCATGCCACTCCTCCCAGGGGAGGAAGAGGAGTCTCCCTGGATCTGCCACTTGTTGGGTTCCTGCTGGAAGAACAGTGGCCCAACTGTGCTGCAGATCACAGTTTATGGCAACCCCAAGCTGAGAGCCCACTCCTCGGTTCCATCTTTGCAGCTGGCTTCCCCACTCCCATACCTGGGAGCTCTTCTGCACTCAGGCACCCCCAGTCTTTCTGTGACCCCAAGGGTCCTGAGACCACACGGTCCCAGCAAGTGTTCCACTCCCCACTTAGCCACTGGAGTGACATCCCTCAGCAGAGAAGATTTCTAAAAGCTCTGATTTTGTGCTCTGCTGCTCTATCACTTGCTGGTAGCTGGCTGATGGAGGCTTCCTACCCCCGTGGTCTATTTTCCCAAATATCGCCTTGGATTCATTTCTCCACCTGTCTTACCTTCCAGAAAGTGGTCACTTTTCTGTTGATAGAATTGCTGCTATTCTTTTCTTCTATCTCCTGTTGAGTTTGTGGGTGTTCTGAATGGTTTGATAACTATCTAGCTGAATTCCTGGGACCAGATGAAATTTAGGTTTCCTACTCCTCTGCCATCTTGCTCTACACTTTATTCCAAGCTAGCTACAGGGTAGAGAAATCTGGTCTGGGGATGATCCTGGACTAGGAACTCACACATATTAAAGTTGCCATTTTACCCGATTGATTAACTAACTAATTGAAAGTCAATTAGCGCCCGTGTCAGTACATCTAGAGAAGATGAATTAGCGCACATAAAATGGATGGACAGCTACTCTCTAATAACCCATCTTTTTTACCCCATGTACAGTCTCGAATTTATTGTTGAAATTATTTAGTTTTCACTACAGTGGAACTATATTCTAAGGGTATGTTCAGAATCAGTATATAATGTGAAAATTTTGCATGGTCATAATAATCCTTGGAGGTCCTTTGAATGTGTATTGAGTCAGCAAAAGCAGCTGAGACTTAATCCATTTGGTCCAATAAATCCAATTCCTTTTCCAGCATTGAAATAGCTTGTTTTCTTTTCTGATGAGTAATATATGAACTGGTTGCCTTATTTAGGGACATTTTTGTATGAAAAAAAAATACAAATGGAAGTCTTTTAACTTTTGAATCAAACTCAATCCTGAACACTTAACTGAATCTCAAACTCTTTCTGGTACAATTTTTATAAGCAAATACCTATATAATTTGACTCTGTCAGCCTCATTAATCCGCCTGAATTTTCTCCTCTCTATCCTCAGTGGTTCCCATGGAAGAACCCAAAGAAGCAATATCTCTTTTTTAAGAATGTTGAAAGAAAGTAACATATGTTTTAATCAAAATTCATTTACTGAGATGCAATTATCATACTACAAGATGCACAGAACAAAATGCACAGAGATATAATTCTTTGAGATTACACAATTCAACATAGTCATGTTACCACCACCTACCCCAAATAAAAATACAACATTGCTGTCTCATTAAATTAAATGGGACCTCTCACCAGTTATCCTCTTTAACCTATTTGATGTCTATCCCCATAGATTAGTTTTGTTTATTCTTTATATCATACAGTGAAACCAATGGCATGTAATTTGTGTGTCATTTCTTTTGCTTAGTGTAATATTCCTGAGATTTATCCAAGCCACTTTTTTTCATGCAGAGTACTAGTCTCTTGCATGAATATATCACAGTTTCTTTATTCTGTTGATTGGTATCAGGATTGTTTTTCATTTGGAGTTATTACCCAAAAAAGCCTTCTATGAATATTGTTGTGTACTTCTGTGTGAAGATATATATTTGCTTTTTTTGATAAATTTTTTACATGAGACTTCTAAATATATCATCAAAGGTGCAACCCCAGCAAGGTATGAGAATTTCATTGGCTCACCAATATGAGATATTGTTGGTTTTTTTAATTGAAGCCTCCCAAGTATGTACATAATGTTTATTCAATTGTGGTTTTAATTTTTATTTCCCTAATGTCTCCAGATTTTGATCATCATTTCATATATTTATTGTATATCTTTTTTCATGAAGTGTCCAAGTCTTTTACCTATTATCTGTTGAGTTGTTTTCTTATTACTGATTTGAAGGAATTTGTTATATATCCTGACACCATTCTTTTTTTAATTACCATATGCTTTTTTTTTTTTTTTAAGATTTTATTTATCTGATCTAGAGAAAGAGAGAGGGCACAGGAGCAGGAGGAGGGTTAGAGGGAGAAAGAGAAGCAGACTCCTCGCTGAGCATTGAGCCTGATGTGGGGCTCAATCCCAGGACCCTGAGCCACCCAGGCACCCCATTCCCATATGCTTTTATTTATTTATTTTTTAATTTTTCTTAAATTCCAGTTAACGCACAATGTAATATTGGTTTCAGATGTACAATATAGTGATTCAATACCTGGTGCTTATTATAAGTGCACTCCTTATTCCCATCACCTGTTTATCCTCCCTCCCTCTGGTAACCATCAGTTTGTTCTCTGTTGTTAAGAGTCTGTTTTTTGGCTTTTGTTAATATGTTTTGCTAATTTTTGTGCTTCAATCTGTGGCTTACTTTTTTATTGTAATGATCGTGTTTTCTGATAGTATAAATATTTCATCTTGATAAAGACCAGCAAACCCATTTTTATCTTTTATAGTTAGTTCATTTTAGGCCCTGTCAGGTAATGTTTTTCTACCCCAAGTTTTCAGGAATAGTTTCCTGTGTTTTGTTCCTTATAATTTTGGTTTTTATACTTAGATCTATGACCCACCTCAAATTAATTTTTTGAAGATTTTATTTATTTATTTGACAGAGAGAGCGACACAGCGAGAGAGGGAACAGAAGCAGGGGAAGTGGGAGAGGGAGAAGCAGGCTTCCTGTGGAGCAGGGAGCCCAATGCGGGGTTCAATTCCAGGACCCTAGGATCATGACCTGAGCCAAAGGCAGACACTTAATGGCTGAGCTACCCAGGCGTCCCTCAAATTAATTTTTGTACATGAAATGAGATAGAGATCAAGGTTCTTTTTTTACGTATTAAATATTCAGTTGATATAGCAATATTTGGAAAAAAGGGGGGGAAGACTTACCTTTCTCCATTGAATAAACTTCACACCTTGGCTGAAAACCATTTGACTTTATATGTACAGGTCTGTTTCTGAACTCCTACTTTTGTTCCTTGTTGTATTAGTTTATCTTTATACCAATAGTACATGGTTTTCATTACTGCAGTCTTAAAATCAGGTAGTGTATGTCCTCCAACTTATTCTTTTTCAAAGATTCTTGAAGCTATTCTAGGGCCTTTGCATTTCCATATAAAATTAGAATCAGCTCTTTAAAAAGCTGATGGAATTTTAATAAGGTTTGTGTTAAATCTATTAAACCATTTAGAGAGAATATTGAGTAAATATTGTTTAGGTCTACTCTGTATATATGTGTCTAATTATGTAATTAAAATAAGGACATAGAAAAAAATGAAATAGTTAAAACTGTATTTTTGTTTTTTTAAATAAGAAAAAATACATATCTTATTGTCCCTTTTTGTCCTAGTGAGAATTTTTTTTTTTTGGGGGGGGGTAATGTCCTACCTATTGGAATAGAAAATAGAAATTTATCTCTTTTGTCAAAGACATTACAATTCCTGGTACTAATGTTCTTTGTTGGGAGAATCTAAGCCATATTGTTTATTTTTACAAATCCATAACTTACAGAAACAATTTTTAATAGTTCATTTGAAATCTTTAATAATAATTTTATTGATATTGGGAATTACTAATTTTCATATTTTTCTTCATTGTACACTGTATGAGCAAGGAAGATAAAAAAGAGTTTTGGGACCTTGATATTTATTCTTTTTCAGTGTAGCTTCAGGTCAATAGAATCACACACTTTTTTTTTCATTAAGAAATGACTGATTTTTAGTTTTTCTTAGCCTGAACTCTCACACTCTTTACAAGGCATTGTTCTTTCCTGTCCCTGGACCATTGCACTCTTTTATCCCTTGACATCATCCTGCATCTTCCCATGGCAAATGCCTCACTGTTCAAAGTGCAGCTCAAATCTGATCTTTTCAGGGATTCTCCCTGACAAGCATGTCTAAAATACTCACCTCCATAGTTGTCTATACCAACACCCTTTGATTTTTATTACTTAGTTTTTCACTCTATGAAATAACTTACTTATTCATTACATGTTTATTCTCTCTTTGCCTCCACTAGAATGTAAGCTCTCAGAGGCAGAAGCCACATTATCCTCAGCATGCCTAGCACATCATAGCAAGGCAATAAATATCTGCTAGATGAATTAACGGATTTTGAATTGATAATACTATTTTAACTTACCACTAACATTATTTGAATCCATTCAATCTACCTTTTCAAAGTTGAACTTTGAAAAAAATTAATGTTTATAGGTTCTTTCTATTTTTATTTCTGGTACTATTGACAATGCAGAACATTTTTACACATTGTATTAATAGTTATATTTTCTCTTGTGTGATAAAGTGGGAGGGGATCTGACCTTAAAGTCAAAACAATGATTTCAAGTTTTGACTTTATCATTTACTAATTGATCAGCTTGCACAGCCACTTAATATTCCTGAGCCTCAGTTTCCTCCCATGTAGATTTTAGATAATAATACTTGCTCTGCTCATTCCATAAAATTTTTGTAAAGGTGAAATTAGATAATATATTTATGAAAGCACTTTGTAAATGGAATATGTAAGATCTTATTACTAAATTTAATGTGCTAGTGCATTACCTAATGGACCGAAAGAGTTAATTGTTCTGTAAAAATCATCTAATTTATTTTCAGGGTTGGGGAGAATTTTATGCAAGGTGGTACTAATAGATAATAATAACTCATTTGTTCCTCTATCACACCTTTCTTTAGAGGACTCAGAGAACTTTATTCTATCTCATTAATCCTTAACAATGCCTCTGAATCATTAGACAGCCTGACGATAAGCACTGTTCTTCTGATTTTTACAGCTGGAGCAAATGAGGCACTGAGAGGTTATGTGACTTTTTCAAAGTCACACAGAAATCAAGGAAGGTGCTGTGGAAAGGGGCTTGAGACTCCTGGCAGCATCCTGCCTGTAACTGACTGAAGCAGACAATGCGTAGCGTGCATTGTTGCTAAGGTCTAGCAGAAGAAACAAAGAGAATGACAGGTGTACTGTCCTCAATGAGCTTCATTCTTAGAGTGAGGAAAGGAACATAAATCAGCTGAGTCAGAATCAAAATGTCATGAATTAGTTTTTTGAAAGTGCTGTGAAGTTACATGTGGGTCGATCTCATTAGTTAGAATAGACTTCAAAGAAAAGGTGACATTTGCAACAGATCATAAAATGTTGATGTTTTTAAAGTAATAAAAATGGAAAGAAAACATACTAAGCAAATAAAACAGAATAAACAAAATGAGAAATATGGGACATATCTGAGGAAAAATAACATCACTTTGAATAATGTGATCTCTACAAATAACATAATGGTTCTAGCTAGATACATGCTAAAATCACCTTAAAATGATATATATATATATATAATATATAAAATATAAAATATATATACAAATATATTATAAGGAATTACCATAATTATTGATTCAGTCATCATCATGGTTAAATCATATTTATTACCAGTAGTCATCAACATTGAAAAGAGTAGTAAATATATAAGTTTGCTGTGATACACTGAAGTAAAGTTTAAATACCTCCCCTTCTATCTTGTGTCTGAGCATATTTCTCAGCCCAGATCTTGGACTTGGGATTCAGCCATGGGATTTTCTTTGCCAAATGGAACATGATCAGATGTGACTCAAGCTGAGGGTTTAGATGTGCTTACACAGTTTGGCTTGCCTTATGCAATAAAACTGACATAAGAGATAAAGCCCCAAGGACAGTTTCTGTTCTAAAGAGTATGAGCAACACATAGAGGGATCTGGATCCAATGCTCAGCCTCAATCCAAAGCCAACCAAACCCCAAAGCTATCCCACCTGACTCACAGATCTGTAAGTGAGAAAAATAAATTCTTCTAAGTCATTGCACTTTAGAGTGATTTGTTATGCAATCATAGTTGATTAACCTAGCTGGTAGTGTCTAGTGGGGGTAAATTGTATAAAATCTTGAACTCAAGGATGTGTTACTTTTCAATTTAGTGAACATAAATGGGTCTTTATAACAAGAGTCTTTACAAGTAGTTCACTGGCAGATAAACCTATGGATGGGCTCCAGATCTCAGAAATGGAATAAAATGTTGATTTAAATGTAGATACACACATTTTTCTGAGCCACTCCCTAAATGATAAGGACCATTACTCTGATGTGTTATGAACAAGAGAGTAGCACAGCCACAGTTTGACTTTAGTGAGAACTATTTGGCTGAGTATGTAGGATACAGATGTAGTGTTGGGAGTCCAGGCAGGAGAGTATTGCCAAGGTCTAAATGATAGGCATTGGTTAACTTGGGTGGAAGTAAGAAAAAAAAAATGACAGGAAGAAAATGCATGCAAGAAGCTTTGCTGGAGTTGACTTCATTGGATGTGACAGCTGATGAATTGATGAGGATAAGCAAAATTAAAAGTGACTTGAGCCTTTGAAGCAGTTGTTGGTTGTAAGACTAGTGATGTCATTCCCAGAAATGAAAAAGTCAGAGGGGGATGAGTAGGTGATTTGAATTGTGGAGAGTGGATGAGTTTCATATTTAGCATGTTTGAAGTAAAGACAGATTTGAGGAAGTAGCAAGACTCTACTTACCTGATTGTCAAATGCCTTTAAATGGAGAGTGTTCTTATGCCTAGATGGAAAGGATTGCTCACACAAATTCCAAACTCAAGAGTTTTAAGAAGCAAAATCAATGGTTTCCTCCTTGAAGCCAAGAACATTAGGTAGAGTATTTGGTATTCATTGAAATTCTATTGCCAGGAATATCAGCAGTCTCTTTAATAGCCTGGTTTGGCCATGACTGCTGCTTTTGGAGGGCATTCTAACTAAGGGGATGATAGAAAAGGTACAATGCTCATATACTGCATTGCAGAAAACCTTAAAATTAGCTTTATATTGAAATATGGAAATGCAGTGTTCTATACTGGTTAGTAGTCAGTTGATGATAAAGAATTTTATGGAGGTTTACTGGCCAATAGCTTGAGAAATTTTAACAAGTGATAATTCATGACCTATAGACTTGTTATAAGAGCATAGCATTTGAGAACATTGGCTTTAGAAACAGCCCACTCTGGTTTGGATTATGTTCTGCCAGTTTCAGCCTACTGATTCATTCACTTAGAAATATTTGTTGAATCCCTGCCATTTTGTATGTCTGAGAACAAAAACAAAGATCATTGCTCTTGGGAATTTACATCTTAATGGAGGGAGGTATTCAACAAATAATAAACATAAACAAATTATAAAGAATATTAAAAATTTATGAATGGTATGGAGAAAGAAGGAGAGGCATATAAGGAGGTTTGGAGTTTGGTGGGGGGGGGGACAAATTGCATTATTAAATAGGGTAGTCAAATAGATCTCATTGAGATGGTAATATTTGAGCAAAAACTCCAAGGAGTTAAAAGACATAGGAAGATATAAACAGATAAAATATCTAGAGCACAGGTCCTAAGACAGAAGTGTACCCGATATGTTTGATGAACAGCAGAGAGGCTGGAGTAGAAAGAGCAATTCAAAGAACAGGAGGAAATGAAGTCAATGAGAAAAATGGGGGTGGGGTGCAATCAGATAGGGATTTTAGCTTTTACCAGGAGTAAAAAGGAGATTCATTAGAGAATTATTTTTCTTTCCTTTTCATTATAGAAATTTTCAAGCACATATAAAAATAGTACAGTTGAGCCCATCATCCAGTTAAAATAATTATTGATATAAGACCATTCTTATTTCATCTGTATCTTCAATTCCTGATTATTTTAAAGCCGATTCAAGACATCATGTCATTTGATTTATAACTATTTAGTAATGTCTTTAAAAGAAAAGCCCTCATTGTCTTAAACATAATCATAAAGCCATTATTATACCTAAAAATAAAGATCTTGGGTTACCAAATATCCAATAAGCATTCATATTTCCCCCAATTATTTTAGAAACTCATTTTTTAATTGTTATTATTTGTGTGAATTAGAGATTATAAAGTGTTTTGAGCAAAGAGGTAACAGAAACACTCTGGTTGATGTAGTAAGAATAGCGTGCGGGGTGTCAAGAAAAGAAGCAGGCAGAGTGGTCAGAAGCTGTTGTAGTCATTTGGAAGAGAAGTAATGGTGGCTCAACTTAGAATGGTAGCTGCAGAGGTGGTGATAAATTTTTGATTGCTGAATATATTTTAAAATTAGAGCCAGTAAGTTTTCCAAAGGTATTGGATATATAGAGAGGGAGAAATCAAGGGTAAGTACAAGGTTTTTGGCGTAAGCTCGTTAATAGTGTTAACAGGTTTGGGGGAGACACAGAGTTAAATTTTGGCACATTGGTTTGAGATAGCAGTTGGACAGATTAAGACTGTACCTAAAAATCAGAGTTACCAGCTATGAGACTGGATGAAATCACCAATATATTTAGTGTAAATTGAAGAGAGAAGATAACCAAGGACACAGCCCTGGGGCATTCCAAGGTTTTGAGTAAGAGATAAAACTGGCAAAGGATACTGAGGAGCAACCAGTGAAGCAAGTGTTCTGGGAATTAAGTGGAGGAATTGCCTTACTGAGCAGGCAACCATCAACAGTGTCAAAAGCTGTTGTTATGCCAACCAAAATGAGAACTGTGATAAAGGATAAGATGAATTACTCTCTCAGGTTATTTTGTTTATTTAAAAAATATTTATTGCCTATCTACTATATTTCAGTCCCTGATTAGACACTGCAGGTAAAAATGAGAATAGGATGTAATTTCTACCTTTAGGAATCTTATATGTTATAAAACATATTATAACTTATCCACTTTATGCTCCAGGATATGAAAAAAATATTCCCCTCTAGAATTATTTGGTTAATTACTCTTCTTATTTAGAAGAAATATCAATACATTTGTGGTAAATAATAAAACCCACAGGTCAGGTTTAATTGACAAAAGATTATCTATAAGTTGTAGGCTTAAGAAGAGGAGAAAACCATGAGTATCTCTAGAAAGGACTTTGGAAGGAGAGTGATGAGGCCTAAAATGAAAATAAGTGGGTAGAGGATGAGATCATGGGCTGGAGAAAGGCCAGAAGGAGAAAGGCTGGGTGGCTCTGGTTGAAGAAAGACTTAGGACAAACACAAACATCTAAGAGAGAATTGTAAATGGGTCACTTTAAAGCTGTGGAATTGGACTGACAGAAGATGAAAAGTGGGATAGTTTGCAAAGGCACGGGACCAATTTCTCTAAAATTCATAAAAATGAATAAGGTATAGAATTGTCCTAGGCCCTAGAGTGGGAGTTCAGTTCAATTGAACAAAGACGTTAAGAGCCAGAAAGGGCTGAACTGACATCTGGGCTAAATATGTAGAGAGCTTGGCATGGAGTAAGTGTTTAGTAAATGGCAGCATTTACTGCAGCAGGATATACACCCCCTCAAAAAAGTCTGTCTACCAAGGTGTTGGTAGCAGCTGTCTCGATCATTAGGAATACGCTTGCTTGCTTTTTATATCCTTTGTGATTCTATTTTTTAAATTTTTCTGAAATAAGTCCATATTCATTTGTAATAAGAAAAACAATATTGAAAACTTTTTTGTAAGATAAATAAAAGTTAATCATACAGTTTTTATCTAGTCATTATGGAGCTAATCTGAAAGTGGGAATAAATCCACTCCTGAAATATGGCTGATGAAATCACCTCAAATGAAATTTTCTAACATGAATGAGACTCTAAAGGCCTCTGGGTTAATGATAGGACCACCACTGATGGTGTCACTGAATCAGGTATCCTGATGTTTCACTTAATTCTAAGAAAATTTGTGCATTTGTAAATATAATCACAACTTCCTCCCTCAGTGTATTCCAACAACCTTAATTTTGATTTTTTTTTTTTAAATCACATCTACATGCAGAGTAGGGTGGTTAGGGTAAGGGTATATGGAAGAATGACATTTCAAAACTGCTCTCAAGAAACTGCTAAAATGTATTATGTATAAAGGCAATACTGAAGAAATTATTCAGTTTAAAAAATTGCATTGAGCTATGTTGAGTGCTGGGAATCTAAAAGTGAATAAGACACAGGGCTATCTCCTACCAGGGGAAAAAGACATTTGAACAAATAAGTGACAATGTGACAAATGAAGCAATAGAAACACAGAAAAGCTACCTGGAAGTGCAAGGGTAAGAGTGATTAATTTTATCCAGAAGTTTGGGAAAACATTTCTGAAGTGGGAAATCTAGTTGCTGAGGAAGAAAATAGTTTGGCATCCAAAATGGAAACATTCATTCTGAATGAGTAATTGTATTTGACACTTTTTGAGAAGTGTTAGAGCGAGCAGGGTGTCAGCATGTGAGACAAATAAGTTTAACAGAGGGCAAACTCAAAGACCTTTGTGTATTATAAGAAGGGCCCTGATGTGTATACATTGGGCAGTATGGAGGGAAATGGTTACGGAGGCCATCTGGGGCCAGCATGCTGTATGAGCTAAAGAACATAAGTTTTGTATAACAAGGTGATTATCACCCATCAAAAACGTCTAAACAAAGCAATATGATATAGCTGTATACTACACAGTGGAGATGAAGAATGAGTGCAGAATTTGAGCAACTTCCAAGAGATGACAGTGTTCCACATAAAGAAAAGCGAAGACATAGGGAAATATGATTTTGTGTTATGTGACTGGGACAATCTGGGGAGCACTGGGGGATTCTGGATAGAAGATGTTCCAGAGAGCAAATAATGGAAGATTGAGAAAATCTTCAGAGTTTGAACATAGAAACTATGTAAGGAAGTAACAAAAAATCTGCAGTGACAGATTTAGTGGGATTTAAGAATTTAAAAAGACTCTTGTAACATCAATTCTTAACATTCTTAGGTTCTTTATAAAGCAGAGAGGCCAAAAAGAGTATCGGAGGGAAAAAAACAAAAGTTTGTTAGTTTTCATTGGCTTTAAATGGATGACTGCCATACAAGTTTCCTCAAAAGTTCAGCTCCAAAGATGTATTTTGGGTACGTATTATATGTCAGACACTATAAACTGTGGTGCTGGGGATGTAAATATGTGTAAGGTACTGTACTTATGAAACTTACATTCTATTTTGATTATCAGACCTATAAACAGTTACACTGATAAAATATTCTTAGTGATAAGATATATATAGAAGAACAAAATACATCCAGAACACTGTGGAATTGATTAATCCGATTAATGCAATATAGTAATCAGGTTGTAGCCATAGATTTCATCATTTTTGTGTAATTAGTTTAACTGTGATCCATGATGAAAATATACTCCTATCATCCAAACTAATATTCTTTTTTTTTTTTCGGTTTAAGACAGGGAGTACTTTATTCAAACCCAACAGAGAAATGGACAGTGTGGGTCTGTAACAAAGTGTTGTATTTTAAAACCTAGGTCAGTAATTGTGTATGAGAGTATACACTGCTACATACAGATTAACTGATCAGAGCACAACTTTCCAACGTTCAAAACAGAATAAGCTGCCCTGTAAAAGCAGCACCCTTGTGACATTTTTAACTGTAGTATTCCTTTACTACTTCTTCATCATCTCCTTCAACAGAATCCACATCAACTGCCTTCTAATCCTTCTCTAGGGCAGCCATGTCCTCCTGGGCCTCAGATGATTCTCCTTCCTCCATGCCCTCATCCGTACCAGTGAACAAAGGCACTCTTGGTCTACATCAGGTCAGACTTGTGGTCCAGGCAAGCCCAGGCCTCAGCTATGGCTGTGGTGCTGCTCAGCATGCCCACGGCTCAGTATACTTTGGCCAGGTTTCCAACAGGTACCACAGTAGGAAGCTGTAATTAATGCCAACATTGAAGCCAATGGGACACCAGTCCACAAACTGGATGGTATGTTTGGTCTTGATGGTGGCAATGGCTGCATTGACATCTTTGGGAACCATGTTGCCATGGTACAACAGGCGGTAAGCCATGTATTTACCAAGGCGAGGGTCACATTTCACCGTCTGGTTGGCTGGCTCAAAGCACGCATTGGTGATCTGTGCTACAGAAAGCTGTTCATGGTAGGCTTTCTCAGCAGAGATGACAGAAGCATATGTGGCCAGAGGGAAGTGGATATGGGGATAGGGCACCAGGTTGGTCTGGAATTCTGTCGGATCAACATTCAGTCCTCCATAAAACTTAGGGAAGCAGTGATGGAGGATACAATCTGGCTAATAAGGCAGTTAAGGTTAGTGTAGGTTGGGCATTTAGTACCAAGGTTAATACAACAGGTGTCATAGATGGCCTCGTTGTTTGCCATGAAGGCACAATCTGAGTGTTCCAGGGTGGCTTGGATAGGGAGGATGGAGTTACAGGGGCTCAGCTACAGCTGTAGAAACCTGAGGGGCAGGGTAAATGAAGAACTCCAGCTTGTACTTCTTGCTATAATCAAAGAAAGTTTCCAGGCCATAAACCCTGCTCTGAGCACATGCTTGCCAGCACCCATCTCACTGAAGGTGTTGAAGGAGTCATCTCCTCCCCCAATGGTATTGTCACTTGGCATCTGACCATCTGGCTGGATGCCATGTTTCAGGCAGTAGAGCTCCCAGCAGGCATTACCAGTCTGGACACCAGCCTGGCCAACATGGATGGAGATGCATTCATGCCTGTTGCTGCTTTGCAGCTGCTGAACAGATGGCAGAGAGGAAAAGGAGATGTTGTTGCTTCTTACAGCCCAACTCTCAAATGGTTAATGTAAGAGAAACTCCAAACTAATATTCTTACTTTACCTGTGGAGAAGATAAAATATGTGATAGGAGTGTGGCTAAAATCACATATACCTGTCTCAATTACTAGAAAAGCAATTTAAAGCAATTTCCATGTGGCTGGGGTATAATGGATAATATTAGTGCATTGATAGCCATCATTTATGGAGCACAGCTCTGTACTTTCACTTTCTCATTTAATTCTTATATAGCCCTTATATGAACTTTCTCATTTAATTCTTATATAGCCCTTATATGAAGTAAAGTGTATAATTTCACAATTGCTACGTGATGGAGGCTGGGTTTGAACCCAGGCAGTTTGTCTCTGGAATATATTTTCTTAACCTATATACTATCTTGCCTCTCAAAAGTCTTTTTTTTTTTTTTTTGGTTGTTTGTTTTTTTTAAAGTCTTAAAAGACAATATATTATAAAAGATTATTTAGGATGAAGACATGTAGGTGAAGAATAAAAAAATAACAGAATTTTTTATGTGGCTTTTTGAATGGGATAATCATTGTCTTATGTGGTAGTGTATCTTATGTGGTTGTTTCAAATTGCTAATGTGGTTCTTCCAGCTTGCGTAGAAAAGTGTATTTGTGGAGTAAATATTCATGAACCATTTTGCTGGCGGATCCTAGCACTGGGTAGATTCCTTTTCCAATTTTAAGACTGTTCTGGGGACATCTCTCTGAGGAACAGAAGGGGGCACTAGGAGGCCACATTCACTTTCAATATAGTCATTGTCTAGGTCACGGTTCTCAAACTTGTCTCAAACTAGGTCATCAGAAGCAGCTGAAGGGCCTATTCAAAATACATTTTTCTGGGCTCCACCCCGAAGTTTCTGACTGAGTAGGTCTGAATCAAGAGTTTCCATTTGCATTTCATACCAGTGTCTGGTTGATGCTGATGATGCTGGTTCAGGAACCATACTTTATTTTATTTTATTTTTTAAATATTTTATTTATTTATTAGAGAGAGGGAGAGATAGTGAGAGAAAGCACAAGCGGGGAGGAGAGGGAGAAGCAGGCTCCCTGCTGAGTAAGGAGCCTGGTGTGGGGCTTGATCCCAAGACCCTAGGATCATGACCTGACCTGAAGGCAGATGCTTAATGGACTGAGCCATTCAGGCACTCCAGGGACCATACTTTAAAAACCAAAGGTCTCTGCTGTTCTCATGCCTTTTTTATGCTTACAAAACGTTGTGAATTGACATATCAGTCTCCCCTCACAGGCTGGTCCTGGCAGCAGTTTGATCCACTGAACTTAGCAACACAATGGACCATTTTAGCCCTCACTTCACAACTAAGGCACCAGCAGGTAGACTGATCATCCAGCAAGGGCAGCATCCCAGAGACATGTATTTACCTGCCCTCCACCCAGTGAATAAAGAAACACAGGTCCAAAAGATTCTTCTCTCCCATACCCCACAAAAGGAGCCCAGTAATACCAGGAAGCCAAGGAAGGTACTCTTTGTCCCCATAGATGACACCAGCAGGAATTGATCAGGAGCTCTAACAGAAGAATGAAGCAGACCAAAAAGCATTGCAAGTGCTCTGAAAACTAAACTGTCAGTGAAACTAAACCCCACAAAAGTAGACCAGAATTCACCTACTAAACCTAAACCTAAAAGCAAATATCAGCTGAAGAAAGATTTAAGATTGGGTCTCCTAATAATCACAATATCCAGCATAAAATAGAAAATCATATGCTATACCTAAGACCAGGAAAACCATAAAAAAAAACACTAAGAAAAACATGAATGAGAAAAGCAATCAATAGATGCTAATATTGAATTGAATCAAATGTTGGCCTTATCTAATAAGACCTAAAGCAGCTGTCATAAAAACACAGGACACAAAAGCAACACATAACATCAATATATGTATGAATATATACTGATAATGAACATGTGAAAACGAAAATTTAAAAATCCCACTAAGAATTTCTCCACAAAGAATGAAATACTTAGGTATAAATCTAACAAAGCATATACAGGATTTATATAATGAAAGTTATAAAATGCTGATGAAAGCAATCAAAAAGAACCTTAAATCTTTGAGAGACATACCAAATTTTTTTAAATTTAAATTTTAGTTAACATACAGTGCAATATTAGTTTCAGGAGTATAACTCAGTGATTCATCACTTATATACAACACCTACTGCTCATCACAAGTGCCCTCTTGAATATCCATCACCCATCTAGCCCATCCCCCCATCAACCCTCAGTTCTGTATTGTTAAGAATCACTTATGGTTTGTTTCCCTTTCCCCTTTTTTCCCTCCCTTCCCATATGTTCATCTGTTTTCTTTCCTGAATTCCACAGATGAGTGAGATTGTATGGTATTTGTCTTTCTCTAACTGACTGACTTCACTTAGCATAATACATTTTAGCTCTATCCATGTCATTGCAAATAGCAAGATTTCATTCTTTTTGACAGCTGAGTAATATTCCAGTGTGTGTGTGTGTTTGTGTGTGTGTGTGTGTGTGTGTGTATGCGCCACATCTTTATCCATTCATCAGTGGACATTTGGGCTCTCTCTATAGTTTGGCTATTGTTGATAATGCTGCTATAAACATCAGGGTGCATGTACCCTTTTGAATCTGTATTTTTATATCCTTTGTGTAAATACCTAGCAATTGCTGGATCATAGGGTAGTTCTATTTTTAACTTTTTGAGGAACTTCCAAACTGTTTTCCAGAGTGGTTTCACCAGTTTGCATTCTCACCAACAGTGCAAGAGGGTTTCCCTTTGTCTGCATTCTTGACAACACCTGTTGTTTCTCTTGTTAATTTTAGCCATTCTGACAGGTGTGAGGTGATATCTCATCATGGTTTTGATTTGTGTTTCCCTGACAATGAGTACTGTTGAGCATCTTTTCATGTGTCTGTTAGCCATCTGGATGTGTTCTTTGGACATTCTTTGAAGATGTTCAGATGTCTTCTTTGAAGACATCATGTCTTCTGCCCATTTCTTAACTGGATTACTTGTTTATTTGGTGTTGAGGTTGGTTAAGTTCTTTATAGGTTTTTGGATACTAACCCTTTATCAGATATGTTGTTTGCAAATATCTTCTCCATCCGGTAGGTTGCCTTTTAGTTTGGTTGATTGTTTCCTTAGTTGTGCTGAAGCTTTTTGTCTTGATGAAGTCCTAATAGTTCATTTTTGTTTTTGTTTCCCTTGCCTCCTGCAACATGTGTAGTAAGAAGTTGCTGCCAGCAAGGTCAAAGAGGTTGCTGCCTGTGTTCTCCTTTAGGATTTTGATGGCTTCCTCTCTCACATTTAGGTCTTTCATCCATTTTGAATTTATTTTTGTGTATGGTGTAAGAAAGTGGTCCAGTTTCATTCTTTTGCATGTTGCTGTCCAGTTTCCCCAAAACAATTTGTTGAAGAGACTCTCTTTCCATTGGATATTCTTTCCTGCTTTGTTGAGGATTAGTTGACCATATAGTTGCGGGCCCATTTCTGGGTTCTCTATTCTGTTCCATTGATCTCTGCATCTGTTTTTGTGCCAGCACCATACTGTCTTGATGACTACAGCTTTGTAATATAGCTTGAAATTTGGAATTGTGCTGCTTCTAGGTTTGTTTTTCTTTTTCAAGATTTCTTTGGCTATTAGGGGTCTTTTGTGGTTCCATACACATTTTAGGATTGTTTGTTCTAGCTCTGTGAGAAATTCTGGTGGTATTTTGATAGGGATTGCATTAAATGTATAGATTGCTTTGGGTAGTATAGACATTTTAACAATGTTTTTTCTTCCAATCCATGAACATGTTTTTCCATTTCTTTGTGTCCTCTTCAATTTCTTTCATAAGTTTTCAGAGTGCAGACCTTTACCTCTTTAGTTAGGTTTATTCCTAGGTGTCTTATCATTTTTGATGCAACTGCAAATGGGATCAATTCCTTGATTTCTTTTTCTGCTGCATTCTTTTTGGTGTATAAAATGCAACAGATTTCTGTGCATTGATTTTGTATCCTCCAACTTTGCTGAATCTATGTATGGTCCTAGCAGTTTTTTGATAAAGTCTTTTGGATTCTCTACACAGAATATCATGTCATCTGCAAATAGTGAAAATTTGACTTCTTCTTTACTGATTTGGATGCCTTTTATTTCTTTTTGTTGTCTGATTGCTGAGGCTAAGACTTCCAGTAGGTAAGAGTGGACATCCTTGTTTTTTTCCTGACTGCATGGGAAAGTCTCTCAGTTTTTCCCTCTTGAGGATGATATCAGATGTGGGTCTTTTGTGTATGGCCTTCATGATGTTGGGGTATGTTCTATCTATCCCTACTTTGTTGAGGGTTTTTATCAAGAATGGATTCTGTATTTTGTCAAATGATTTTTCTACATCTATTGAGAGGATCATCTGGTTCTTAACCTTTTTTTAATTAATGTGATGTATCATGTTGATTTGTGAATATTGAACCAACACCCCCACAGCCCAGGATTAAGTCCCACTTGATGGTGGTGAATAATTATTTTAATGTACTGTTGAATTTGATTTGCTAGTATTTTATTGACAATTTTTGCAACCATGTTCATCAGGGATATTGGCCTGTAATTCTCCTTTTCTTGTGGGGTCTTTGTCTGGTTTTAGAATCAAGGTAATGCTGGCTTCATAGAACGAGTTTGGAATTTTTCCTTCCATTTCTATTTTTTGGAACAGTTTGAGAAGAATAGGTATTAACTCTTCTTTAAATGTTTGGTGGAAATTTCCTGGGAAGTCTTCTGGGCCTGGACATTAGTTTGTTGGGAGATTTTTGATTACTGGTTCAATTTCTTTGCTGGTTATGGGTCTGTTCAAATTTTCTATTTCTTCCTGTTTCAGTTTTGGTAGTTTAAGAGTTTTTAGGAATTTGTCCATTTCTTCCAGATTGCCCAGTTTGTTGACATATAATTTCCCTAGTATTCTCTTACAATTGTTTTTATTTCTGTGGTGTTGGTTATGATTGCTCTATCATTCATGATTTTATTTTTTGGGGTCCTTTCTCTCTCTCTCTCTCTCTCTTTTTGGTAAGTCTGGCTAAGGGTTTATCAATTTTATTAATTCTTTGGAGAACCAGCTCTTAGTTTTGTTGATCTGTTCTATTGTTTGTTTGTTTCTATATTGTTTATTTCTGCTCTGATCTTTATTATTTCCCTTCTTTTGCTGGCTTTAGGCTTTATTTGCTCTTCATTTTCTAGCTCCTTTAGGCATAAGGTTAGGTTGTGTATTTGAGATTTCTTTCTTCTTGAGGTAGCCCTGTATTGCAGTATACTTCCCTCTTAGGACTGCCTTTGCTGCATCCCAAAGGTTTTGGACTGTTATGTTTTCATTTTCATTTGCTTCCATGTACTTTTAATTTCTTCTTTAATTTCCTGGTTAACCCATTCATTCTTTAGTAGGATGTTCTTTAGCCTCCATGTATTTGTGGTCTTTTCAAATTTTTTCATGTGGTTGACTTCCAGTTTCATAGCACTGTGGTCTGAAAATATGCATGATATGATCTCAATCTTTTTGTACTAATTGAGGGCTGATTTGTGACTCAGTGTGTGATCTATTCTGTAGAATGTTCTATGTGCACTTAAAAAGAATGTGAATTCTACTGCTTTAGGATGAAATGTTCTGAATGTATCTGTTAAGTCCATCTGGTCCAGTGTGTTATTCATATCCATTGTTTCTTTTTGATTTTCTGCCTAGATGGTCTGTCCTTTGCTATAAGTGGGGTGTTAAAGTCCCCTACCATCATTGTAGTATTATCTATGAATTTCTTTATGTTCATTATTAATTGATTTATATATTTGGGTGCTCCCAAGTTGGGTGCATAAATATTTGCAATTGTTAGATCTTCTTATTGGTTAGACCCCTTAATTATGATATAATGCCCTTCTTCATCTCTTGTTATAGCCTTTGCTTTATAAATCTAGCTTGTCTGATATAAGTATGGCTACTCTGGCTTTTTTTTTTTTTTTGATATCCATTAGCATGATAGAAGGTTCTCCATCCCTTTACTTTCCATCTGCAGGTGTCTTTAGGTCTAAAATAAGTCTCTTGTAGGGCGCAAATAGATGGATCTTGGTTTTTTTATCCATTTTGATACCCTGTGTCTTTTGAATGACATTTAGTCCATTTACATTCAGAGTGATTATTGAAAGATATGAATTTAGTGTCGTTGTGTTACCTGTAGAGTTGGTGTTTCTGGTGATGTACTCTTGTCCTTTCTAGTCTTTGTTGCTTTTGTTCTTTTATTTCCCCCACTCAATATTTCTTGCAGGGCTGGTTTAGTGGTCATGATCTCCTTTAGTTTTTATTTGTCTGGGAAACTCTTTATCTCTCCTTCTATTTTGAATGACAGCCTTGGTGGATAAAGTACTCTTGGGTGCATATTTTTCCCATTCAGTACATTGAATATATCCTGCCATGCTCTTCTGGCCTGCCAAGTTTCTGTGGACAGATCTATTGCAAACCTGTTCTGTCTTCCCTTGTATGTTAAGGACTTTTTTTTTCCCTTGCTACTTTCAGGATTCTTTCCTTGTCTGTGTGTTTTGTGAATTTGGCTGTGCTATGCCTTGGTGATGGTCAACTTTTGTTTAATTTAATGGTATTTCTCTGTGCTTCTTGGACTTTGATGTCTGTGTCCTTCCCAAGATTAGGAAAGTTTTCAGCTATAATTTGCTCAAATAAACCCTCTGCCACTTTTCCTCTGTCTTCATCTTCTGAGACTTCTATGATACAAATGTTACTCTGTTTTAATAAGTTGCTGAGTTCCCTAAGTCTACCTTCATGACCCATTACCTTTGTTTCCCTCTTCTTTTCAGCTTCATTATTTTTGAAAATTTTATCTTCTGAAAAATTACTGATTTGTTCCTCTGATTCATCCATCCTCATTTTTATGGCATTCATTTGGGTTTGTATCTCAGCTATAGCATTTTTAACTTCGGCCTGACTAGGTTTTAATTCTTTTATCTCTGTGGTAAGGGATTTTTTAGTGTCTTCTATGCTTTTTTCAAGCCTAGCTAGTATCCTTATAATTACTATTTTAAGTTCTAGTTCAGGCATATTATTTATATGTGTTGATTAAATCTCTGTCATTTCTTCCTGTTCTTTCTTTTGAAGAGGTGAATTCCTCTGTCTTGTCATTTTGGAGGTAAAAAAAAAAGGGGGCAGAAAAAAAATAAAAATTTAGAAATTTTTTAAAAAGTAAAATAAGTAAAGGAAGCCAGATTCTAGGTGTGTTTTGGTCTGCTCGTTATGAGAAACTTAATAGAAAAAAGGTAGAAAGAAAGAAAAGAAAAAGAAAAAAATTGAAAATTAAAAAAAATTAAAAATAAAAAAGCATGTTCTTTCTGTATCCAAAAAAGAAACAAAAACAAAGATAACACAAAAACAAAAACAGACCCAAAGGAAGCTAGGTCCTGTTTCCCCAGAGCTGAAGCTGTGCAGTGCTCTATGCTCAGTGGACTTGGTGTGGGCAAGGGGTTTGTGTTGGTCTTCTGGGGAGGGGCCCGTTTCTCTGATTCATAGGTGGATTTGCCCTAGTGGAGATGCACCTGCAGGGCATGGGGGTGGGGCTTAGTATAGCGGCTCCATTCTCCACTTGGTGGCACTGTTTAGCTCACTGAGGTGGATGAAGCTGGTGGGTGCAGGGAGAAAATGGCTTCACCCTGTCCTCTCATCTCCAGAGCAGGAAACATGTGCTACAGATGTGCAAACAATGACCCCTCCTGTGTCTCTGGTTTCCATTGAATACAGCTTTCACACTGTGCCCAAGCTGTCCACCTGCCAAATGGCACAGCACTCTTGTGTTTTATCTTGGGGGGTTGTGTTTCAAAACCCCACACTTCAGAGACCCCCACAGCAAGGTCATGTGCTGATCTTCTTGGGGGAGGGTCTCACTGCCTTGTGGCCAGTGCAGACTTGTCCCTGACAACAGTTGTGCAACTGTGCAGCAGTTTGAAGTTTTTGGTAAATCACAACACATAGCCAGTACCACAGATTGTTGCCCTCAGCCAGAGTTTCTGTTCCTATTCTGGTGAGCGGCGAGTGGGGCAACTCAACTGTGTCCACAGGGTCCTTTGCTCATGGAGAGGCCCTCTGTATCACCATGCACTACCAAACACACTCCAAGCAGGGGAACCACTTCTCCCTGTTCAACTCTGGGGTCCGCTTCCTCACTGGAGTACTGCTTAGCTGTCTGCAAACCTGGTCATGTTGCAGACCTCCAAAACTTCAGAATCTGTGTTCCACAGTTTATAAAAAACTGGCGGTATTGTACCTGTCTACTTTTTCCCCATCAGTGGTTTTGGGGAGCAGTTTTCTTGTGCAGCCCCCTGTGCATGTTTTCACTCTTTCTTCTCCCCTCCACCCCCGCACATTCTCTCTCTCTCCTCCCTCTCATTCGCTACTCCCTCCATGATCAGGGCTCCTTCACCTGGGCAGTTCCCATGGCTATTTTCTCCCATTAATCAACTCTCCACAGCTCCTACCTTCCACCTTTTGTTTTCCTGGTTTGTAGACATGCAGCTTTGTTCTCTTAAGACTTCGATCAATTTCTTTGGTTTTCAAAGTGATTTGATACTTATCTAGCTGTGTTTGAAGCAAGAGGCAACCTTAGGGTCACCCTACTCCTCTATCAGCTTACCTCTTCCAAGACATCATATTTTGGATTGGAAGACTCACTATAGTAAAGATATCATTTCTCCCTAAATTTATCTGTAGGTTTGATAAAATTTCTATCAAAGTTTCAGAAGGCTTTGTTTTTTTTGTAGACATAGATAAATTTTTCTAAAACTTATATGGGAAGGTAAAGTCCATTAAATAGCCAAAACAACTTTGAAAAAGTAGAAGGAATAATCACTTCTCCTAATATTAAAGCTTATAATATAACTGCACTAATCACAGCAGTGTTATACTGGAGGAGAGATAGACATAGATCAGTGAAACAGAATAGAAAGTATAGGAATAGATCTAAACAAATATGCCCACTTAATTTTTGAGAGAGGAGCATAAGTCAATAAATAGTATTGGAGCAACTGGGCATTCTTTGGCAAGAAAAATGAATCTCCACCTAGACCTTATCTCTTATATAAAAATTAACTCAAAATGGATCATGAAATTAAATATAAAACTTAAGTACCTTAAGAACATATGAGAAGGGGCACCTGGGAGGCTCAGTTGGTAAAGTGTCTGCCTTCAGCTCAGGTCATGATCCCAGGGTCCTGGGATTGAGCCCCGCATCAGACTCCCTGCTTAGTGGGGAGCCTGCATCTCCCTCTGCCCCTCTCCCCTGCTTGTGCTTTCTGTCTCTCTCACTCTCTCTGTCAAATAAATAAAATCTTAAAAAAATATGAGAAAATTTGGGGGACCCAGGGCTTGGCAGAGTTCTTTGATCTGACACCCAAAACACTACCTAGAAAAGGAAGAATTGCTAAATTGGACCTCATCTAAATTTTAAAAATTTACTCTTTGAAAAACTCTGTTGAAATGATTCTAAAAACCCACAGACTGAGAGAAAATATTTGCAAATCATGTATCTGACACAGATCTTCTATCTAAAATACGTAAAGAACTCTCAGAACTCAATATTAGGAAAAACAATTGATCCAGTTAGAAAATGGGCAAAAAATCAAGCACAGACATTTCACTGATATACAGAAGGCAAATGAACATATGAAAAGGTGTTGAACATCATTAGCCAATGGAGAAATGAAAATTAAAACCACAGGGAGCTATTATTGCACATCCAATCAGAATAGCTAAAATAAAAAATAGTGACAACAAATATAGGCAAAAATGTGGAGAAACTGTATCACTCATACATTGCTGGTTTGAATGCAAAATGGTATAGCCACTCTGGAAAATGGACAGTTCCTTTTGAAACTAAAAATAAATTTATCATATGCAATGGCATATTTGGAGATTTTTTCCTAGAGAAATGAAGACATTTTCATATAAGAATTTTTCTGAATGTTCTTAGCAGCTTTATTCATGATAACCCCAAACTGGAAACTATCCAGATAGCCTTCATAGGGTGAATGGTTAAACATATTGTGGTACATTCATACCATGGAATACTACTCAGCAATAATAATAATAATAAAAATGAACCATTTATACACTCAAAAATCTGGATGGATCTCAAGGAAATTATGCTGAGTGAAAAGAATATCAAAATGGTACACATAGGGGCGCCTGGGTGGCTCAGTTGGTTAAGCGTCTGCCTTCGGCTCAGGTCATGATCCCAGAGTCCTGGGATCGAGCCCCACGTTGGGCTCCCTGTTCAGTGGGGAGCCTGCTTCTCCCTCTTCCTCTGCCTGCCTCTCCCCCTGCTTGTGCTAGTGCGTGCTCTCTCTCTCTCTCTCTCAAATAAATAAAATCTTTAAAAAAAATGGTACACGTAACTGCATAATTACACGAACATAACATTTGTGAAGTAACAATCACAAATATGAAGAACAAATTAGTGGATGGGGAAGGGGAATGTGTGCCTTTAAAGAATAATCTTGTGTTGGCATAGTTGGGTGTCTTGATTGTAGTGGTGATTATACAGAACTACACATGTGACAAAATTGTGTACAAAAATACAAATGGGTGCATGTATAATTGGTGACATCTGAACCTGCTGTTTGAATTGTGTCAATGTCAGTTTCTTGGTTTTGATGTTGTACTGTGGTTCTGTGAAATATTGGCATTGGGGGAGAAGCTAAGGGAAGGTTTTCCCTATATATTTTTCTGCAAATTCCTGTGCATCTGCAATTGCTTCAAACTACATGTTTTTTTAATGGTTGTGAGTAGAACTAATGCATGATCATGAGTTTAATTCTGTCATCTTTGAACACAGCCATTGTATTCACAGCTCTGGGTCCTTAAGTACTTTTATACCCAAAATATAAGTTTTAGCTCAGGCTGAGGATATGGTCAGAGACTTAAGGAAATTCTTTGCAGAATACCAATGTAATTGGTAACTCTTATGCCGTTCCATTTATCATCAAGTCTAATTAACTGGAAAGGGGAAGGGAATGGGGATTGGTATAGAAAGGAGGAAAAAGAAAATTCAGAAGTCAAGTAAAAATTAGTACTAGGATGAATTTTTTTGAAATAAAGGACAAAAATCTTTCAATTTGGGGCACTACTTCCTTTTTATCTTTGTGAAGCCAAAATTTATATGTCCATGTGGCAGTTTTATTTTTAAATAAATTTTAATTGCATTTATTTGTTGCTTATACCAAAATCTTGGGATTCTGTATAAATATATAATAAAAGCCAAGGCCCTTAGTACAGAAAGTGAAAAATCTAAGAAAAACTTAAGAATCCAGGTGAAATAGGTTTTAAAGACACAGGAGGTAGTAATAGTCCTATATTAAACTCCTATAAGCTTTTCTCTATTTCTCATTCCAACATCTGCCTCTTGAATTTTAATATCCATTATTTCCTCCCTTCCCAATTGGGAAGGACTTAGACCAGAGGTCAAAAGGCTGGAGCACCCAACTCCAGCTCTGTCGTATGTTAGGTATGTGATCATTGATTCATTAGCCTGTTTCTTCATCGATTTCATTTTGAGAGAAAGATGGCACAAGAAGCATTTTGCAATGCTTTAAAAAAAATCAGGGCACTATTAGTAATAGCTTCTCAGCTTCTAAGAAAGTGGCCACTTGGAAAGTACAAAGAAGAAAGAAGAACTGAAATGTTCAGATTGAGCCAATAACACTGTAGAGATCTCTGGGAGCCCAAAGATAAATCTGTCTATGGAATAAAATTCTATTTGTTTCCCATGTAAGGAATATGTGGCAAAAAAAAAAAAAAATCTCATAGCCTGTAATATCACCTTTTCATGAAAGTTTTGTGAGTACTGGTAAGATAAAATATATGTAGAGAACCGCTGAAAAGATGTAAATACAATAAAATGGATAATATAGTCTTAAAAACATGGTTAAGAAACAAGATGATCAAGAATAGGAGAATATGAAATAAATGCATTATGTTTTGAAACTATATATAAATTGATCCTTATGTATAGATTTTCTGTAAGTTGGACATCAGTAACCTTTAGTATTGTAGCTCATTGCTTTTCTTGATTTTGAATTTTGTGCTCTGATAATTTTCTTTTCTTTTTTTTTTTTTGATATTGTGTTCCATGATTCATTGTTTGCAAATAACACCAAGTGCTCCATTTAATACGTGCTCTCCTTAACACCCATCACCGGGCTAACCCATCCCCCCACCCCCCTCCCCTCTAGAACCCTCAGTTTGTTTCTCAGAGTCCACAGTCTCTCATGGTTCCTCTCCCCCTCTGATTTCCCTGCTTCATTTTTCCCTTCCTACTATCTTTTTTTTTTTTTTTTAACATATAATGTATTATTTGTTTCAGAGGTACAGGTCTGTGATTCATCAGTCTTACACAATTCACAGCACTCACCACAGCACATATACTCCCCAATGTCTATCACCCAGCCACCTCATCCCTCCCACCCCCCACCACTCCAGCAACTCTCAGTGGAATATTATGCAGCCATCAAAAAAATGAAATCTTGCCATTTGCAATGACGTAGATGGAACTAGAGGGTATTGTGCTAAGCGAAATAAGTTAATCAGAGAAAGACATGTATCATATGATCTCACTGATATGAGGAATTCTTAATCTCAGGAAACATCATTAGTTTTTGATGTAGTGTTCCATGATTCATTGTTTACATGTAACACCCAGTGCTCCATTCAATACGTGTCCTCTTTAATACCCATCACCAGGCTAACCCATCCCCCCACCCCCCTCCCCTCTAGAACCCTCAGTTTGTTTCTCAGAGTCCATAGTGTCTCATGGATCTTCTACCCCTCTGATTTTCTCCTCCTTCATTTTTCCCTTCCTACTGATCATTTTCTTTTGAGTAGTTTCCAGCTGCTGTAGGTGAGAAGCTACCACCTTTATAAGCACTTTGATCTTACTGTATTAACAAATGATAACAATCTCGGGAATTGTTCTTTCATACCCGTAAGTGGCAAATACTAAACCAGACCTTAATAAAAGATCAACAGTGAACTCTATAAAAAATACTCTACAGCAATGAACATTTTCAGAGTAAGCACAGGAGATGATTTTTATGAGTCCAAGACGCCGGAAGTAGCTACTGTGAGCGACCGCTCCAGAGAGAAACAAAAGGATCACCAGTTTCACAGACTGGCCAGCATTATGATGTAGGTGGCTTATGGCCTGACAGGGCCAACACCCAGAACTGGGACAATGGAACAGGATGGGTGACACAGTCATCATCTTAGAGAACCCAGCAAGCAATTTACTGAAATAGGCCATTTAGAGAAATGGAGCCAGAATAGGCATTTCCCAGAAATGGATATCACGGCCTTTCTCTGTGTGGCTTTGCACATGAATAGCCTGAAAAGTTAGAGGATGATGAAGGGAGAGCCTGAAAAACCCAGAAGGTCATGGAAATTGAAAGACGTGATGGGAAAAAGATTTGAGAATCTTAGGTTAACAGTGGTAGTGGGGAGCATCGGAGCAATTCTAAGGCTTGCAGTGTGTAATATGTGGAATCTCCTATCTTATTGGCAGAGGATTCTGAAAAATTTTAATGACATGCAGTTAGCTATCGGATATTATTTTGCTTTATAGGAAGTTATTTAGATTTGAGGCGGTCAAATTATTCTAGTACCAGGATCCTGGGTTTAACGTATAACCCCACCCTTGTGTCCTGAGATCTGGTATGTGTTTGCTGACTTCTTCCCTTATGCCGGGCCCTTCCTCATAACCTTCTGATAAGCCTAAGGAAAAGAGAAGATGAAAGATGTTTCATTTACATAAAACTTTTACTTTCCTGGCTGATATGAGAGACTGTCATTGGAAAGCCCTATCCAGAGATCCAAAGATTTAGCGGAGATTTCTCTAGAGAATGAGAAGACTTACTGCTGCCTTATCATACTTTCACATGGCTATTCCTAATCTTGTTCAATCTGCTCTCTCTGCCTGGGGTGACATTGCCTTCCTCCCTTTGTTCAGATTCTCCTTATCTTCGGTGTCTACCTTAATCATCTCTTTTTCCCTAAAAAGCTAACTTCAATCTTTCCTCCTTTCTCCACTCAAGCGATTAATTGTATTTTCTGGTATTCTCTTAATTATTTGTTAATGCTTGAATATTAGTGCCTTTATATTGTATTTTATGATCCAATGTTCTGTTCCCCACTAGACTGAAAAATAATTTCTGGCATTGAGATTAGAGTCAAAATCCTGATTTAGCCACTTAGCTGGATAATGTAAGACAAATCACTTACAAACCTTTTTGTGCCTCAGTATTTTCAAGTATAATGTGGGAACAATAAAAATAATAATAACAAATACCACATATGATTATTGGCAGAAAAATGTAAACTAATACAATTAAATTCCCCAAATGCCTGATATGTAGTAAATACACAATGAATGTCAGCTATTGCTATTTTTATTATTTTTTTTGAGGACTTCCAGATTTTTTTTAAAAGATTTTATTTATTTATTTGACAGAGAGAGAGCACAAGCAGGGGGAGGAGCACAGGGAGAGGGAGAAGTGGGCTTCCCTCTGAGTGGGGAACATGGGCAGGGCTTGATCCCAGGACCCTGAGATCATGACCTGAGCTGAAGGCAGGCGCTTAACCGACTAAGCCACCCAGGCGCCCCCTGAGGACTTCCACAATTTTACATGATAGGTTCTCAATAATGTTTGCTTGTCGCTGAGCAACACTGATTTTCTCCTAATATGCATAGGCACTTGACTGATGCATATTTGGTAAGACATAAGAACAGTGTGCTTCTCTTTTTGGTCATGTGTGGCTGCCATGAATTTGACGATGGAGCTAGGATCAGAGTTAGAGAACAATGTCAAACACTAGGGTTTCATCAAAGTTTAAAATGAGCAACTGCACTGGCACATGAATCTGGGATGTGGACCAAGTATAGGGCAAAGGATGACATCCAAAAAGCAAAAGGAAAGTGTGAATTAAAGCATCATTAGATTATCTAGGCTGAAGAGGTCAGATTGTGCACTGAGATAAAGAATAAGGGGATGAAATTTGGGCTAAAAATCTAGGAATAGGACCACAGCAGGCTGAAATACAGAAATGTGGTTTGAATCTTCAAGCTTGGCAGTGCTCACTGGCCTTCTACCCTGGCTTTAAGCAGCCTCCCTGGTGTGTGCAGATAAGGAATGGCAGGTGTAAGCTGCTTCCTGGGGTGAGAGAGATTTTTTCAGATGCCAGTGCCTGCAGGGAAGATTCTTCTCACGAGGGAACTAACAACTGATATTAAGTGCCCAAAGCTAATGAAAGATCCCTAAGAGCAAAGACACACTGTGCTAAAATGCTTAGTCAAGGATTAAGTTCAATCATTCTGGTTAAATCCATCTTTAAAGACCGGTGCTTACCTAAATTTGTTCAGTCATGCCTCCATTTTCATGATTTTTTTCTTAAGGCGGTTTCTTTCAAAGGTCAATCTATAGTCAATTTATTTACTCAAGTTCTTTTTCTTTATGCCCCTCATATTTTCTACACTGTTTCTTTTATGCAATTGAGGTTACCTTACTATGAAATTATACTAGTCATTGCCTAGTGTAAAAAGGTGACATTTCCCCCCTTATCTCCTCAACTCATATTGTAGAAATTTCCCACATTCTCAATTTCTTCTTCCACAGCCCATGCTGCTTGAATGGGCCATATGAACCACCTACCTGCTCATAGTCACTTGATCCAATAAATCAGATTCTCTTTCCTAGGGTTTTGTAATTGGAATTCAGAGACTCTAATTGCTTCCTGTGGATCCCTTGGATTGGGATGCTATTTAGGCTGCTGTAAATCTTTTCTGCCATGTGCAGAGAGAAGTAAATAAAACTGTTATATTTGGACTTTTGGTTGCAGAATAGAAATCCAACACAGTTTAAGCTAAAGAGGACGCATATTGTTTCACTAAGCAATCTAGAATTATCTAGTCACATGGATGGCTAGATCAGCGTGTTTAGACATAGTTATGAAGAACTTTTCATCTTTCAGTTCTGTTTTTTTTTTTTTTTCCCCCCTATGTTTGCCTTATTCTCTGTCAGGAAACATGGCCCCAATAGCTATAGTTTACATGATTCTTAAACATTTTGATCTCAGAAAGAATGAGAGCCCCCTTATCTAATAACCCAAATAAAAAAAAAATTGAACTGTCACCAAAGAAGATACATAGATTGCAAATGAACATATACAAAGATGCTCAATGTAATTAGTTATCATTCATTAGCATGGCTAAAATTAAAAAGACTGACCATGCCAAATGTTAGAGAATATGTGAAATAACAGAAAAATGTGACACTTTGAAAAGTTTAACAAATTGAACAAACTGTTAATAAGACTCAGCAGAAAGGAAATAAACTATATTGGAAATGTATGAGGGAATAGATATTACCATAGACCCTACAAACATTGAAGGGATAAAATGAGAAATATAAATACCTTTTTGCAAATGAATTCAACAACATGAATGAAATAGACAATTTCTAGAAAAGCAGAGCTTACCAAAATTGAAGAAATAGAAAATCTGAATAGCTGTAATTTAAAAAAATAAATTCATAATCTATATTCTCACAAAATATCAGACCAGATGGCTACAAACTGCAGTTGACCCTTGAACAACACAGGTTTGAACTGAACAAGTTCAACTGTATTTTCAACTGTGTGGGGTGGGGTGGAGGGTCTGTGCCCCTAATCCCTACATTATTCAACCATCAACTGTATTCAAAGCTATAAGGAAGAAATAATATACATTTTATAAAAGTCCTTTCAGGGGGCACCTGGATGGCTCAGTTAGTTAAGCATCTGACTTCAGCTTAGATCATGATCTCAGGGTCCCCACTGGGTAGGGAGTCTGCCTCTCCCTTTCCCTCTGCCCCTCCCCCTGCTTGTATTCTCTCTGCCTCTCTCTCAAATAAACAAATAAAGTCTTTTATAAAAAATAAAAGTCCTTTCAGAAAATAGAAGCAACACACCCCAACTTCTTTTAAAATTCAGAATAACTGATAAGAAAACATGACAAGAACATTATAACAAAAAAAAATTATAGTACAGAATCTCTTTTGAATAAAGACACAAAAATATTGGCATATGAAATGTAGAAATATAAAGAAATGAACAAGGAGCATTTACTGCAGGAAGTCATGGGTTTAACAATAAAAAGATTGAGTAATGTAATTTATATTTTTATACAACAAGGAAAACACATACAAAAGAATTTTGAAGTGAAGGAAAAGCAGTTAACTTTATTCATCACTCATTAATGATGAATAAAAATTCTCAGAAAACTATGAATAGAAAGGAATTTTCTCAGTTTTGAAAAGGGTGTCTACTAAAAACTATGGTGAAAATATTCCTTAATGGTGAAATAATGAACACATTCCCCTTAAGCTGGGAAACAAGTCAAGAAAGTTGAATCTCACCACTTTTATTCAACATTGTACTGGAAGTCCCAGCTAGTGAAATAAGACAAGAAAAAGAAATAAAAGCCATAAGAATTGGGCAAAAGAAAGTAAAACTTTAATTTATAGGTGGTAACTTTTCATTTTGAACATTCTCAGGCATCTTCAACACAAATATTAAGTGAAATTAACATGGTAGCATGATACAAGATCAATATATAATAATTAACTATTTTTTAGGAGCAGCAAACATTGGGAAATAAAATTCAAAAAGCAATTCTATTTATAATTACATTAAAAAGCATAAAATAATAAATTCAGTGAAAGATATACAAACATACAAACTGAAAACTAAACACATTGCTGAATGAAATTAAAAATCCTATGTAAATAGGAATGAATTGTGTATGGATTGAAAAACTCAGTATTGTTAAAATGTCAACTCTTTCCAGATTGGTGAGTATGTTCCATATGAACCCAATCAGAATTTCAAGACTTCTACAGAAATTGCCAAACTGATTCTAAAATTTATTTGAAAAAGCAAAAGGTCTAGAAAAATAAAAACATTATTGAAGAAGAAAAACAAAAATGGAAGAAATAACATTACCTGACATTGTATAAAATGACAATAATCAACAGTATAATATTAGCATAAAGACTGACAAATATATTAATGCCACAGCATAGGGAGCCCCCAAATAGGCCAACATGTATATGGTAAATAGTTATTTGACAAAAGCACAAGCCAGCTTAATAGAGAAAGAAAAGTGTTTTCAAAAAAAGTCATGCTAGGCCAACTGTATATCCATTTGGGAAAAAAATAAAACTTCACTCTTATCTTGTCCTACCCATAACACTTAATTATATATGTTGATTATATACAATGCTGGTGGGAGAGTAAAATGGTGCAGGTACTTTGGAAAATATTTGGCGTTTTCTCATAAAGTTAAATGAAAACTAAAGCTATAAAGCCTGAAAGAGAGTATTAGAAAATACATTTGCAGTCTTAAGGTAGACAAAAATTTCTCTGAGAAGACACAGAAAACACTAAAAAAAGAAAGAAATTTGATGGAGTCAAATTTAAAAACACCCATTCACCTTAAGCCCATACTACAGAAACAAAAAGACAAGCAACCTAGGAGAAACCCAGGAGAAAATTTTCACAATAAATAGTTCTAGCAAAGGACTTATATCCAGAATATTTAAGACGCTTCTACCTACAAATTAAGGGGGAAAAAAAAAAAAGAACAACTCCATATGAAAATGAGCAAAAGACTTTTATGGGTGGCTCAGTCAGTTAAGCATCTGCCTTCTGCTCAGGTAATGATCTTTGGGTCATGGGATCAAGCCCAGAATTGGGCTCCCTGCTCAGTGGGGAGTCTGCTTCTTCCCCTTCCTCTGCCCCTCCCCCCCACCCCCTGCTTGTGCTCTCTCTCTCTCAAGTAAATAAATAAAATCTAAAAAAAAAAAAAGACTTTTAGAGACATTTAACAAAAGAAGATATATGAGTGGCCAATGAGTATGTAATATCACTGGTCACTAGTGAAATGCAAAAATAAACCCAAAATAAGATACAACTGCACACAGACTGAAATGGCTAGAATTAAAATGATCAATATCAATATTAGCAAGACTGTGGTGAGGCTGAAACTCGTTCATTGCTAACGTGAGTCTAAAATTGTATGTCTGTTTTGGAAAACTCTTAGCAACTTTTCATATAATTAAAGATTCATCAATTTTATAATACAACAATTTCCCTTCTAGATATTTACAAAAATACTGAAGACATACATCCATGAAAAGACTTGTATAAGAATGTTCACAGCAGCTTTATTCACAAAAAGAACAAAATTGGAAATAATTCAATGTCCATTAATAATTGAATGGATAAATTGTGGAGTGTCATACAAATGGATACTACTTAGCAATAAAAAAATTTACTGATACATTCAACAATATGGATGAATTTCAAAAATATTAAGCAGAAGAAGCCAGACACTAAAAAGCACATACCACTATTCTATTTATAGAAGTTCAATAGTAAACAAAATTAACTTATAATCACAGAAATTAGAAAGTGGTTGCCTAGAGAATAGGACTGACTTGAAAGAGGCACAGGAAATTTCCTGGGGTGACAAAAATGTTCCATGTCTAGTTTTAAATGTGATTATATAAGTATGTGCAATTGTTACAACACATATGTGTTTCATTGTTTCTAAAGTATCCTTAAATTAAAAGCAAACATAAAGGAAATGAGATATGTTTTAAAAGTAGAATTAGGAAGAGAAAACAATCAACAGAGCCTCAGCTAAGAAAATTATCTTTCAATTTGTTTGCAGGTCAAACTTTCTGGCAGCTTGCAATAATAAGCCTGAATTGCAAGTTGATAAGCCTCAATTTCAATTTCTCTTCCTCTACTTTTTGGCTGGGTGACCTTGGACCAATATCTTAACCTTTCTTGGTTTTAGCCTATAAAATGAATACATTGGATTTAATGCTAAGTTTCCTTCAAATGCAGGGAAAGACATTTTAGGCATATGTTGAAAGTTCAGTCTCCTCCAGCAATATGGTATTCAGCCAAGTTTCCAAATATTTTATTGCTGGCACATCACATACCATCCAGACACTTGCTGTTTTAGCCCAGCTCTGTATCTGTCCCAGTCAAGAAACATAAATAACAATGCATCCCAGATGCAGAGATGAACACTTCCTATCTTGTACCTAGAGATTCTTTCGTGGGTGGTGGATGGGGGTGGGATTTAGTCATATGAAAAAGAATATGACTACATAGCTTGTTTAGATTTTTAAATAGGAATTGGAGAGAGCTGTTTAGAGTTCCAGTCCTAGTTCTGTGACTTTGGACAGGTCACTTAAAAATAATCCATTGGTCTTTATTTTCATTATCTTCAAAATAAAGAGGTTTTCCTAAAGGATATCCAAAATTCATTACAGCAATAACAAGTCCCTGCTCAACTAAAGTCTGTGCACTTTAGTCTCTTTATAGGATTACTTTTTCTAAATGTCAAACTAATTTTTACTACTCCACAGGTTAAATCTTTGACTGACTTCTCATCATACCAATGTACCATGCAGAAATTTGCACCTGCACAGATTACCTGTGTTATCTCCAATTACATATCCACCTGCAGTCTTTTGAACCAGTGAGCATTAGGTGTTCCTTAAATGTACTAGAAAGTCAAATATCTTCCTAATTTTACTCATCTGTTCCTTCTGCCTGAGAAACCCATTGACAGCTTATTGAATTAGTTAATTTTTATGTCCATCCTTCTCCTAAAATTTTCCTGTCTTTGAAGAATGATTTGACCACTTGCTTCCCTTCTGCCTAACTAACCTCTCTCCAACTTCTATGTGGAGTTGGAAGTCACATCTTAGTGCTCCGATTTCCAGAGTATTCTCATAACTTGGCATATCCTTATTGAGAAGCACCTCCCCTCACCGCCCCCCTTACCTGAAACAAAGGAAAGGAATTTACTACTTGCTAAAAAGGAAGAACTCCTCCATCAGGACACAGACTTTATGAACAAAGCAAGAAGTCAACATAGATAGGGAGGGCTAGAAGTGTGCTGCTTAGGAATTGGCTCGCTTTCAGAAGTAATAATTTAGGAAACTTCCCTCTGCATGGCTTTTGAAAAGAGGCTGCCACTGATGGGTGGGATTAACACTGGTTGTGGTTACTTATTTACAGTTTGGGATTAGGGCCATAAATAGATATTTATTTTTTTATTCTTATGTTAATCCCCATACATTACATCATTAGTTTTAGATGAAGTGTTCCATGATTCATTGTTTGTGCATAACACCCAGTGCTCCATGCAGAATGTGCCCTCCTCAATACCCACCACCAGGCTAACCCATCCTCCCACCCCCCCTCCCCTCTAGAACCCTGTTTGTTTTTCAGAGTCCGTCGTCTCTCATGGTTCGTCTACCCCTCCGATTTCCCCCGCTTCATTCTTCCCCTCCCACTACCTTCTTCTTCTTCTTTTTTTTTTCTTAACATATATTGCATTATTTGTTTCAGAGGTACAGATCTGAGATTCAACAGTCTTGCACAATTCACAGTGCTTACCAGAGCACATACCCTCCCCAGTGTCTATCACCCAGTCACCCCATCCCTCCCACCCCACCCCCCACTCCAGCAACCCTCAGTTTGTTTCCTACAATTAAGAATTCCTCATATCAGTGAGATCATATGATACATGTCTTTCTCTGTTTGACTTCATAAATAGATATTTTAAATTCCCACCTTAATCATAATACTTAACATTTTGTGTATTAACCATTGATTTTTTTTTTTTTTGGTCTCTCTTCTCACTAGGCTTTAAGTCCTTGATGGTAGAAGGGCTGTCAAGTTCATTTTTGTATCTAAAAGATGCTAAAAAATGAATGAATATTTGAAAATATTTTACAGTAAAAATAAAAATGAAAAAAAAAAGATATAGAATAAACCCATGTTTACCAATGGAAACACACGAGTCTAGCCTTTATATGATGGTCTTAATTCAAAATATGAAAAGGTATGAAAAGAACTCTTAAAAAATTGGCACCAGTTTAAAAATTCTTATATTGGAAATTTGGCAGGTATTTTTTTTCCTAATGACTCCTTCTCTTAAAAACTTATTTCTGAGCTAAACCAACACATGTCAGTTGTTACCTATTATTATCTGTTAATCTTTGTTTATTATTCCCATGTAGAACACGGCTGGTGGAGAAACAGGGAGGAGACCCATAACTAAGATGACAGACAGCCTAAGGATCAAGGAAGTATTAGATTTCTTTGTGTTTAGAATTTTAAAACCCAGGGGGCAAAATAAAGCATAAGGAAAGAAGTGTAAGTTACTCTGTCATCAGATAGTTTTCACATGTGAAGAGGTGGAAGAATGAAGCCCTTCTATTCTTATCAGTGTCAGGGCTGCTGCTATGTGATATATCTTGTATGCACAATCTCACATTTACTAAAAACACGTTGTAGAAGGTGACTGCTTGTAGAAGGTGATTTACCATCTCTCTCCCACCTGTACAACTCTAAGAGTTGATATGTATCTGGAAAAAAATGTTGCTTAGAAATACATCAACCCATCAGCACAAAATGACTTAGACACAGAATAAGCTCTATGGCATTTAGGAAAGGAGAGGGGCCATCTTTTATGTAGAATAATGAGACAGAAGGTGTGGAGAATTGGACAGCTCATGTGGGCATCCAGCTTTACACCAGACATTTTTGTTCTGATAATTTTTCTAAAAGGGATCATGGTTATTCTCTGTCACCTTTTTTCTATTTACCTAAATGGTATACGTAGACAAGAATTTTGTACTTCTGTGAAAAATGCTAATCGGCAATCAGCCGTTTTATTGTGCCTGAACAGTTTTCTCTTTTCTCGGTCACATTGGAAGACCTGTTACCTGCCAAGAAAGGAGAAAATATTCTCTCAAGCATCACTGCTGTTATTTGACAGAACTTGAGAGTACTTTGAACAAATGTAATTGTCCCACTTTCTCTTAGGATTTGTGAGCCCACAGGATGTCAGTAGGCATGAGGTAGTGTTCATAGGGACCTTGATTTTAGGCATTATTTTTTATGTTCACACAGTGAGGTCCAGCAGACACAATACTTGCTTTAGAGTTCAATATGGAATTGAACCTGAGTCATACTCTACTATGGGAAACATTTGTATGGCTGGTATTCAAACTGGGTCCAAACTTTCAAACTTCCTTGGGGATTCTGGGAGAGTAATTGTGGGTTACCAAGTATCTTATTTGCAAAGAGAACTCCACTGCATTTGCCCATTTGAAGGTTCTGAGTCAAAATTATCATATTAGGACTCAAGAATATCCTCAAGAATGTAACTGATACCTGAAATGCTATTTTTGATAAGGGGACCTTGCCAAAGTAGTATTGCTCTCAACAGGGCCAGCTTCATGAACACACAACCTCTGCGGTCAATAGAGACCCATGGTTAATGTAATGGCTTACTGTCTGCTGTCTTGAATTTATTTTTAACATGAGATCCCATATTTTTATCTTGCATTGGGTTCCACAGATTATGTACCCGATCTGCCCTCTCAAGCTACGAAAAATCCAATGGCAGTTTGTCTTATTCCAGGACTACAAAGGGGTGTGGGAGAGAAGCATTTCAGTGTTACAGTAAATAGATTTACTAATTTGACCCCATGAGAAGTGGTTAATTCCTACAACACAAGAAACCATACAAAAACTTGCAAGGGAAGGGTAACACCCTGGAGTGGACAGCAGTGCTGACAGTGAGAAGCAAGGTCCCTTTGGGCTGGCACTGAAAGACTACAAGCTTGAAAACAGCCCTGGAGCGGAGGTCTGCAGTGTCTCTGGGCCAGAGATCCTCTTGTTTTGGATACTCACATGGAATCAACTGGAGCCACTCAGGAGGCATGTGGAAAAGAGAAGACTGTCCTGATCGCCCTCCCAGATGTACACATTCTAATACAAACGGAAGGCACTGCAAGGGTAGGAAGAAGGGGAGACCTGTTGAAAGCAGAAATTAGAAATTCTGAGTAAAGCTGGAATCTGGAAGAACGGGGAATAAAATCCAGATGGAGACTTTCTTCTGCCAGATATGATCTTGGAAACAAGTATCTTGGTTAAAATTTCTGTGATTTTAAAACTTCTGTAAAAATAGAGCTGCTTAGGTCTTAAAGGAAGTCAAGGAGAGGCCCTTCGAGAAATATCTGCAGCTCAACTTTGCATTTCTATTACATTTTGTGAAAACTGGGAAGAAAATAACTATTCTGAGTTTTTTCCTTAGTGAAAATACGAGTATTGTGACTTTATGTAGGATTGCATTAAAATGTCTTCATGAGAAAAGGCTGTAAAACTGGAAATTCGTGAAGCCTAGTAGAGATGAAAATACAGGATAGGTCTCTCACACAGGTATAAGCAGATTTTTAAAATATGTCTATAAAGCTGGCTTGGACTCTGTCATAGAAACAGATGGTCTTGTAGGCAGTTGAGATTGGAGTGAAAAAGAAATATGGCTTGCCATGAGATGGCCCAGAATTCCAATGAGAACTGCACCTCAGTCTGACTGTAAGGTTGAAATCTGGGAAAAGGCAGATGAGGGCCCAATGACTGTCTTATTGCTATACTTAGATTTAAATCTATCTGAGGACAGGGCCAGCCTCTATCGTAATGCTATGGATAGTGAATACACATAGTTCATGGTGATAAGCAGAGCTGTGTTCATGAGCAACAGCATAAAAGAACAAATAGAGGAATATTTAATTCAGTCATGGAAGTTATTTTGCTTATGTGATAGAACAGGACTTTGATTTATTTTTTTAGAGTATGCATTTTTTATTGGAGTATAATTGATGTAAAATGTATTAGTTTCACGTGTACAACATCTTTTTAGACAATTCTGTCCATTATTCAGTGCTCCCCACTTGAATATAGTCACCATCTGTCACCGTTATTACAATATTATTGAGTATATTCCCCATGTTATACATCTCCATGACTTTTTCAAATTTTAATTCCAGTGTAGTTAACATACAGTGTTATATTAGTTTCAAGTTTTACAATATAGTAATTCAACATTTCCATATAGTACTCAGTGCTTGTCAAGATAATATAGTCTTAATTCCCTTCAGCTATTTCACTACCCCACCCACACCTCCCCTCTGATACCTATCTGTTCTCTATAGTTAAGAGTCTGTTTTTTGGTTAGTCTCTCTCTTGTTTTCCTTTGTTGTTTTGTTTTTTAAATTCCACATATGAGTGAAATCGTATGGCATTTGTCTTTCTCTGGTAGGCTTATTTCACATAGCATTATACTTTCTAGACCCAGCCATGTTCTTGCAAAGGGCAAGATTTCATTCTTTTTTATGGCTGAATAATATTCCATTACATATATACATACACACAGACACACACATATATACGTATACACATATATACTACATCTTCTTTATCCATTCATCTATTGATGGATACTTGGACTGCTTACATAGTTTGTCTATTGTAAATAATGCTGCAACAAACATATGGGTGCATGTATCCCTTTGAATTAGTGTTTTTGTATTTGGGGGGTAAATACCTAGTAGTGCAATTCCTGGATCAAAGTGTAGTTCTATTTTTACCTTTTTGAGGAACCTCCATACTGTTTTCCAGAGTGGCTGCCTCAGTTTGCATTCCTACCAACAGTGCAAAAGAGTTCCCTTTTCTCCACATCCCCACCAACATCTGTTGTTTCTTGTGTTGTTGATTTTAACCATTCTGACAGGTGTGAGGTGACATCTCCTTGTGGTTTTGATTTTAATTTCCCTGATGATAAGTGATGTTGAGCATATTTTCATGTGTCTGTATGCCATCTATATATCTTCTTGGAGAAATGTCTGTTCGTGTCTTTTGTCCATTTGTTAATTGGATTATTTGGGATTTTTTTTGGTGTTCTATAAAGTCTTTATATATTTTGGATACTAACCATTTATCAGATAAGTCATTTGCAAATACCTTCTCCCATTCAGTAGGTTGTCTTTTAGTTTTGTTGGTTCTTTCTGTTGTTGTGCAGATGCATTTTATTTTGATGTAGTCCCAATAGTTTATTTTTGCTTTTGTTTCCCTTGCCTCAGGAGATGTATGTAGAAAGATGTTGCTACAGCCAATATCAGAGAAATACTTACTGTGCTCTGAATAAGGATTTTCATGGTTTCAGCTCTCACATTTAGGTCCTTAATCCATTTTGAGTTTATTTTTGTGTATAGTATAAGAAAGTGGTCCAGTTTCATTCTTTTGCACATTGCTTTCCAGTTTTCCCAAGAGCATTTGTTGAAGAGACTTTTTCCCACTGTACATACTTGCTTCCTTTGTCAAAGATTAATTGACCATATAATTATGGCTTTATTTCTGAACTTTCTATTCTGTTTCATTGATCGATATGTCCGTTTCTATGCTAGTACCATATTTTTTCGATTACCACGGCTTTGTAATTTAACTTGGTCTGGAATTGTGATACTTCCAGTTTTGTTTTTCTTTTTCAAGATTGCTTTGGCTATTTGGGGTCTTTTGTTGTTCCATACAAATTTTAGGATTGTGTGTTCTACTTCTGTGAAGCTCTGTTGGTATTTTTGTGAGGATTGTATTAAATCTGTAGATTGCTTTGGGTAGCATAGACATTTTAACAATATTTATTCTTCCAATCCATGAACATGGAATGTCTTTCCATTTCTTTGCATCATCTTCAATTTCTTTCATCAGTTTTATAGTTTTTAGAGTACAGTTCTTTGACCTTTTTGGTTAAGTTTATTCCTAGGTATTTTATTATTTTTGGTGCAATTTTAAATGGGATTATTTTCTTTTCTTTTTTTTTCTTTTTGAGGATTTTTATTTACTTATTTGACAGAGAAAGAGAGGGAGAGAGGGAGAGAGAGAGAGCAAGCACAAGCATGGAGAGTGGCAGGCAGATGGAGAAGCAGGCTCCTCACTGAGCAGGGAGCCTGACACGGGCTCGATCCCAGGACCCTGGGATCATGACCTGAGTGGAAGGCAGACACCTAACTGACTGAGCCACCCAGGCACCCCTAGGATTTTCCATATAGTATCATGTCATCTGCAAATAGTGATAGTTTTACTTCTTCCTTGTCAATTTGGTTGACTTTTATTTCTTTTTGTTGTCTTATTGCTGTGGCTAGGACTTCCAGTACTATGTTGAGTAAAAGTGGTGAGAGTGGACATCCTTGTCTTGTTCCTCACCTGGAGGAAAAATAATCAGTTTTTCCCCATTGAGTATGATGTTTCCTGTGAATTTTTCATTTAAGGACTTTATTATGCTGAGCTGTGTTCCCTCAAACCTACTTTATTGAGGGTGTTTATTATGAATGGATGTTATATTTTGTTAAATGCTCTCTCTGTATCTATTGAAAGGATCATGTGGTTTTTATTCTTTCTCTTATTAATGTGATGTATCATATTGATTGATTTGCGAATATTGAACCACCCTTGTATCCTGGGAATAAATCCCACTTGATCATGATGAATGATTTTATTTTTTAAAAGTAAGCTCCACACCCAATGTGGGGCTTGAACTCATGACCCTGAGAACAAGAGTCACATGCTTTACCCACTGAGCCAACCAGGTGCCCCATCGTGAATGATTTCTCTAAATGTATTGTTGGATTTGGTTTGCTAATATTTTTGTTGAGGATTTTTGCATTTATATTCATCTTATATATTGATTTGTAGATTTCTTGTTTTTTGTGGTGGTGTCTGGTTTTGTTATTAGGATAATGCCAACCTGGTAGAATGACTTTGGAAGTTTTCCTTCCTCTTCTACTTTTTGGAATAGTTTGAGAAAAATAGTTTGAGGAAAATAGTTACTCTTTTTATAATATTTAATACAATTTACCTGTGAAGCCTTGACTTTGGTTTATTGGGAGGTTTTTGGTTACCAGTTCAATTTTGTTACTAGTAAGTGGTCTGTGCAAATTTTCTATTTCTTTTTGATTAAATTTTGGATGATTATATGTTTCTAGGAATTTATCCATTTTTTTTCTAGGTTGTCCATTTTTTTGGCATATAATTTATCATAATTTTCTCTTATAACCTTTATATTTCTGTGGTGTCAGTCATTACTTCTTCTCTTTCATTACTGATTTTATTTATTTGAGTCCTCTCTCTTTTTTTCTTAATGAGACTGGCTAAAGATTTATTAATTTTATCTTTTTTAAGGAACCAGCCCTTGGTTTCATTGATCTTTTCCTTTTTTTTTTTTTTTTTTAGTCTCAATTTCATTTATTTCAAATCTAATCTTTATCATTTCTTTCCTTCTACTAGCTTTGGACTTGGTTGTTCCTGTCTAGCTCCTTTAGGAGTGAAGTTAGGTTATTTGAAATTTTTCTTATTTCTTGTGGTAGGGCTATATAACTATAAACTTCCCTCTTAGAATTGCTTTTGCTGCATCTCAAAGATTTTGTAAAGTTTTTTTTTCCTTTTTCATCTGTCTTAAGGTATTTTTTTAATTTCCTCTTTGATTTCTTCATTGACCCATTGAATTGATTCTTTTACCATTATGTAGTGCCTTTCTTTGTTTCTTGCTACAGTTTGTTCTATTTTGTCTGATATAAGTATTGCTACCCTTTTGTATTTTTCTCCATTTGCATGACATATGGTTTTTCAACATTTCTCTTTCAGTCTGTGAAATGCATATGTATCTTTTGGTCTGAAGTGAATCTCTTATAGGCAGCATATAGATGGGTCTTGTTTTTTTAATCCATTCAGTCACCCTGTGTCTTTTGATTAAAGCATTTAGTCCATTTACAATTAATGTAATTATTGATAGGTATATGTTTGTTACCAGTTTGTTGTTTTCTGCTTTTTGTTTGTTTGCTTTTTAATTCTTCTGTTTTCCTTTCTTCTTCTCTTGGTCTATTTTCTTGTAGTTTGATGGTTTACTTTAGTGTTATGTGGATTTCTTTCTCTTCATTTTTTGTGCACATGGTATAGGTTTTCATTTGTGGTTACTATTAGGTTTATAGACAACATCTTGTGTATGTAACAGTCTATATTAAATTGATGGTCACTTAACTTTGAACACATTCCAAAAGCACTAAATTTTTACTCCCCCCTCAACATTTTATGTATATGATGGAATACTTTACATCTTTTTATTTTGTGTACCCCTTGACTAATTTTTGGAGATATAATTGATTTTACCACTTTTGTGTTTTAATCTCTATACTGGCTTTATAAGTGATTAATCCACTACCTTTGCTACATGTTTGCTTTTTCCTGTGAAAATTTTACCTTTCAGGATTTCTTACTCCTGATTATGGCTTTTTCTTTCCACTTAAGGGATTCCTTTTAACATTTCTTGTAAAGCTGGTTTAGTGGTTATGAAGTTCTTTAACTTTTGTTTGTGAAAATGTTTATATCTTCTGCTCTGAATCATAACCTTGCCTTGTAGAGTATTCTTGGTTGGAAGTTTTGGTTTGTTTGCTTGTTTTCTTTCAACATTTTGAATATTTCATACAACTCCCTTCTGGCCTGCAGTTTATGCTGAAAAATCAGCTGATAGCCTTATGGTGTGTTTCCCTTGTATGCAACTGTTTTCCTCTTGCTGCTCTTAAAATACTCTCTTTATCATTACCTTTTTTCCCCCCCATTTTAATGATGATATGTCTTCATGTGGACCTCCTTTAGTTTATCTTGTTAGGGGCTCTCTGTGCTTCCTGAACCTGAATGTCTGTTTTCTTCCCCAGATTAAGGAAGTTTTCTGTTTTTTTTTTTTTTTCAAATAAGATTTCTGTCCACTTTCTCTGTCTTCTCCTTCTGGAATCCCTATATTGAGAATGTTATTACACTTGATGATATCATAGATTTCCCTTAACAGTTCTCATTTATTATTATTCTTTTTTCTTTATGCTGTTCTGTTTGGTTGCTTTTCATTACCCTGTCTTCCAGATCACCGATCCATTCTTCTACATCCCCTAATCTGCTGTTGATTCCACTTAGTGTATTTTTTAAGTTAGTTATTAAATTCTTCAACTCTGGTTCTTTTTAATATTTTCTATCCTTTTGTTGAAGTTCTCACTGAGTTTATCCACTCCTTTTTGCAAGTCCAGTGAGTATCTTTATGACCATTACATTGAATTCTTTATCAGGTGTATTGCTTATCTCTGTTTCATTTAGCTTGTTTACTGTGATTTTTGTCTTATTCTTTCATTTGTGGTGTATTCCTCTGTCTCTTCATTTTTTGTTGTTGTTGTTGTAACTGTCTGGGTTTTTTTCTATGTATTAGGTCAGTCAGCTACATCTCTTGGTTTTAAAAGTAGTGGCCTTATGTAGAAGAGGTTCTATGGTATTCTATAGTGGAATCTCCCTGGTCTTGAGAAAAGGGTGCTCCAGAGATGTCCCCTGTGTGGGCTGTATATGTCTGCTTATTGTGGCTGAGCTCTGATTGCCTTTAGCCCAGTTGGCTATAATGACCCCTATGGCACATGGGCAAGATTGCTCTCCATGCTATTGAGAGACCTCTCTGTGGCCACCACAGCCACATTATTTGGTGGGACAGCACTCAGTCTAGCTGTCTGCAGTTAACCTCTTTGCCACAAGTGCAGGCACACCAAAAAGCAGGGCTTCCTCCCTGCACAGCCAGCTAAGAGGCTGGGCTACTAAACTATGAGTGCACTGGTGTGTGGGGTTATCTTCCCCTCCTCCCTAGGGCAGCAATCACTTTGCAATTGTTCTGGTCCTGGCCAGGGCTTCCTGCCAACAGGAGCTACTTTGGAGGGACACTTGCAGAGTCAAGCAGGTTGGTTTGGGTGGATTCACAGGGGGTCAGCAGGGTTGGCCATGGTGCTAGCAAGGTAGGTGGAGAATGCTAGAAGTGGCTCCCACAAGCATCCAACTATCTACATTGTGGGAGGGAAGAGAAATAATGCCCACAACACTTTTGTTCCCAAAGAATCTTCTGTACATCTCTGCCTTTCTGGCACACATTCTAAGATTAGTCAGTAAATCTTCATGTATATCCCATGAGTTTTTCAAACTGTTTCTCAAGCCAAGTTATTTAATATTCTGGGTATTTAAGGGCAGGGACTTAGTTTCCTGTTGCCCTCAGGCTATCCTGGACTAAAGCCTACTGATTTATGTAGCTCTCAGAGTTAATCCCCACTGGTTTTCAAAGCCAGATGTTATGGGGGCTCATCCCCACTGTGGGTCCCCAGTTCTGGAGGTGCCTAGTGTGGGGTCTGGTCCTCACTTCTCCATGGTTGAGATGTCCCTCCCATTTGTGGTTAGTCATATAGGGTGTTTAGTTCCTAATCATGTCTCTGCTCCTCTTACCCTTTTCAGTGTGGCCTCTCTATGATTAACCGTAGAAGGTCTGGCCTGTCAGGCTTTAGGTTGTTTTCAGAGTTAGTCACATAGACAGAGATGTTATTTGGGTGTGTTCTTGTGACAGGGTGAGCTCAGGATCCTTCTACTTCACCAGGTTACCCTGGAGGATGGGGACCCCAATTTTTAAGTCTCTTTAATGATCCAAAGCCTTTCCTGAATTAGTCAGTATGATGCTTGTGTTAAGTTACTGAAACACTTTTCTTTGGCTAGGTATCATGGTACTGATGAAGAATTTCTACCAGAGAAATTCTGCTCTGTCATAATTCAGAGGAGAAATAAATGATAGCAATTAACATATGTTCTCCATTTAACTGCTTCAAAAGTAAAATATACTGTAGTATAAATGCTCATTGGAAATAAATATCGACAGAATTCTGGGTGCTGATGCTATGTATCTTTTTTACTCCAAATATATCTGTTGACTTCAGACATTCAGGAGGTGAAAAACTCTTCAGCTTGCAACATAAGTAAAAATGACAGGAGCCCTTGATAAAATAAACTTGGGTTTGAATTATAGTCCCATCAGTCACTAGCCATGTTATACAGGCAATATTTTTTTTCTGTCATATTAATGGACATTTTGTTTTTCTTGATAGTCCAGATTATGTTGCTGTAATAGACAAATCCCAAACCTCAGTGGGGCTTGATGCAAAAATTTTTATTTTTTGTTTATATCTTTCAATCTGAGTTGATGGGGCTCTGCATGTTGTAGTCACTTGAGGACCCATGCTCTTGGAACTTCTTGTATGAGAGCTGCTTCCATAGAACCATGGAAAAAGGAAAATTTCATGCATATTATTTGTTAGATCTCACTTTCTACCCAGAAATGACACATGGTCACTGTCAGTCACATTTCATTGGCCAAACAAATTACCTTCTCGTGAAAAAATTCAAAGGAAGTGGGATGGTGAAGTCCCACAATGGCCTTTGAAAGAGGAAAACTTGAATATTTTTGAAATCCACCAATGGTTACCACAGAAAAATAATATCTACTCCATAGAGTTGTTGTTTAAATCATGTATATAAATCACCTTAACAGTAATAGAGGCTCAGTGAATGGTAGTCATCATCAGAAGGGGGTTTTATTGAATGAAATATTTATAACATGACTTCTAGAGTAAGTGTGGCAGATTAAACAATCATGCTTAAGTGCAAACTTGTCCCAAATTTAACCAAATTTATAATTGTAGTTAATTATAATTAAAATTAAATATAAAGTTTTAGAAGTTATAAACCCACAATAGTAAGGAAATTGGGAGAGTAAATGAAAAATGCCCAGAATTTTTTTTAAGCTTCCTCAAGTCATACATAAAAAAAAAGAGAAATGAATCAAAGCCAGGAAGTAAATATGGATGCCCGGTCTGCTCTGGGATATTAGGAACCTAGTGTTTTCAAAATTCTTAAACATGAGGGAATTGGAAGAGCAGGCTTTGGGAATGTGCTGAGCTGGCCACTAGACTCTGAGATCTGCACATCTAGGTGGAACTGTTGAAGGTTTGAGAGCTTCTGTGAAATATGGGTTGGAAAAAAAATTATGTGCCAGCAAAGTCCACAAAGAAATCTCAATCTTTCCACAGTTCTGAATGGAAAAACAGCTAATAATAAAAATATTCTTCTATAGAATGTTTAAATATGATTTATTCTCATGCTGGTCTTGGCTCTGAATTTATACTATCTGAACATTCTGGGAAATTTAGAGCAGACTAAATTGAAGTGCTTCTAGTTTGGCAGCTCTCCCTTATGCTCAGAGGAAACAAATATTATCTGGAGAAAAACTGGTTGCTATGATTCTCATGGGTTAAATTCAGCCAAAACAATGAATCCACTGTAAAAAATTAACACACACACAGAGAAAAGTTACCATGAACAATAGTAAAAGTATAATAGTTCTGGGTACTATTCTTGCCCTAGAGCTCATGGTTGTGACTCCTTTTATTATTTTATTGATTAATTTATAACAAATTAATGAGTTTTAGTACTACCTAGTTCTATGGTAGTTGATGAAAGATACAGAGATGAGAATAGCAGAGTCTCAGCCTCATATACTTTAAAATCAGAAGAGGAAAACAGACTAGATGACAACAAAAATATAATAAAAAGTTTATAATAGAGTTATTCAGGAGGTATTATGAAGGCATAATAATAAAAATGCCTAATTTGCTTAGGAGGATCTAAAGTTTTATTAAGTTATATGTAATAAAACATAGTAAATTATATTAAAATTGCTTATGGTATAGGTACTTGCAAAGCATATCAGAGCTGAATTTTGGATTATGACTTGACAAGGGTCAGTGTGGTGGGTGCTGTGCAGTGAGGGACATTAGGTACTGAGTGTGTCCTTGCTAAATCAGATGAGAAAAGGAGCATAACATTGGAACAACTGTCAAGTGAGAAAAGTAAATGGCTTACTTATATATATAAAAACTAATAAATTATCATATAAAATATAAGATTGTATATTGATATTTTATATATTAAATACATTGTATGTTTTATATTTTGATGCCTTGATATATTATAAATATATCACATAATTAAATGTATTTATATTATATATTATAAGATAATATATATTATATATAATAATGCCATTTTTGTAAGCCATGAAAGAAGTTCATGAGCTTATTTATATAGATCTGTATCTTTATAAGGAAGAGGTCTTATAAGAAGGGGGTTAGTGACCTTGAGGTAGAACTTCTACTTCTTACTCATTATAATTTTTAAAATGTGATTTTTTTTAATGGTGAGTTCTACTTTGTGTATTAAGTTCAAAATCTGTATAACAAACACTTAAACTCTTCTGCATAGAATATAATTGGGAATCCAGGTCAGAGGCATCCTTCAGTTCAAGGACCAGGTTCTGGAATTATTCCTGTGGAAAATGGCAACCTATTGAATATCTAAATGATTTCAAATAGGGATTTTTTTTATGATTTGATTTATTCCTGGAAAAGAAATTTTCACATCCAACAAGTACGCCTGACACCAAAGATGATTATTCTCTTTATGTTCCGTTGAGCTTAGATGTTAGATTAGGCACACACACACACACACACACACATGTGAATGAAGTCAGAAACTTCAGAATTGTTTCTTCAGCCCTCAAGTCACTTTTTATAGTCTATCAAGTCTTTATAGCACTTTCCGTCTTTAAACACTGCAAGTACTTTGGGCAAGGCCAGTGCAAGAGAGGTAAAATGAAGTACTCTAACGGACAATGCCTGGTTTGATTTGTTTTGGTGGTTTTCATTTTTGTTTCTATTTGAGTTCACAGATCCTATTCCAGTATTTGCTTTTGTTCCCTCTTCCATTTTTAATGGCAACCATATTTTGGACTCATAGATTTAAGGATTTTTCTACAGCTCCCTTAAATTTCATTTTAGTCATTATCTTATTTGACTCAGTATACTGCCTGGTCTCATTTCTGTTCCCTGCTCCTAGACTTATTGCTGTCCTGAAATTTATGTTCTGCTTGGGCATATTTTCTCATCTGTGGGTATAGAGTTGATTTTCTGGGACTGCTGATTTTGATATTTTATATTTCCTGTTTTTTTTTAAAGTTATTTACTTTTACAATGAGGAAGAGATGTTTTAAAAGTGGCCCTTGGAAACCTATTCATTCCCCTAGCAAAGCTTTTGCTTCATAAACCCTCTCCATCTTCTCATATTGCCCTACTCTTCTTTCCCCTGCAGTGCTCCTTTGTGCATCTTACTGCCACGATCATTTATGGACACTTATCTGATCATTACTCTAATGTGACAGCATTTACTGCAGGTCCTTTGTTGGATTTTGGAGCAAAATTTCATGGTGACTATAAGTTTGCAGAGTGATAGGTGAGGATGAAGACTTCTAAGCTTTACTTCTCACAGAAAATGCTCATTTTTTTCATATTTACTTTCTGAATTAAGTACGTGTAAAAACTAATTATGTTATATAAAGTAATTTGAAGGAAAAAAATTTAAGACAAGACAAAGGTAGAGAAAGTGAGAAATAAAAAAAATGAAAATGAGAAAAAAAAAAAAAAAAAAAAAAAAAAAAAAAAAAAAAAAAAAAAAAAATGAAAATGAGAAACACTTGTTAAATACAATGTATCTTTATTTTTTGCTTCATGATGACAAATAACTGACTTAGTTGACTTTTATTTATTATCTATTTAGGACACTCCTGAATTTAAAGTTAAACTGAATTGTGTAAAGAAAAGTTCTAATCATGGTTTAAGAGCAAATCAGCCATTAACCTTAAAAAAGTGATTCTGACTTTCTGGGTTTTGGTTTTCTCATGTCTAAACTGAGGATTTCTAAATTATTTTACTAAGAATCTTGACAGCTCCAATGAGGTGTTTGGTGGCCCATCTCCAGTGAGATCCACCGAAGTAGCTGTGTTTTAGCTGTTTCTAGCTATCTAGCTTCTACTTAGGAATTATTTTTGAGGAAGGTTTCTACCAGTAAAAATGGTAAAAGCAAAACCTCTCCATGATCTTTATGTTTTTCTTTCTTTCTCCAACATCCTAGGAGTCAATGAAAGCTATAATCTCATTTGTTCTTATAAAAAGTCACTGATTTTCAAGTCTGTTTAGATATCAGAATCAGCTTTTGAGGTTGTTTGTTTTACATAGAGTTTTCGCCTTTCCTTTCAAATTACTACGTCAGAATTGTAGAAAAGGAAAAATAATTTTCTCTCTGTTGAAATAAAATTCTAGGCCCAAGAAAGAGCAGCAACTGCCTGGGTGCCATGTTACCAAATCAAAACTTAGATAACTTTTGGGTCCCTGTAAATGTTCCTCTTGACCAGAAGCAGTATATCTGGTCACTCAGTCCCCAAATACCAAGCCAATGCTGGCCTTTATGTGCACTTCTTTGTTCCTTTTCACCCCAAACAGGATTGACTGTGTGGACCCAGCTAATCAGATATTTTCTGTTTGTTCTCTTCCTTGTTCTTTATTCTTTATCCTATAAAATCTTCCTGCCTTTTGCCCCATTTTGCAGTGCTCTGGAAGGAGACTGTCTACTTTCTGAAGTGTTAAGTACAGTTTTCTTCATTAATCATTTTTTAACATTTCCATCTTTCATTGTTTTTGGCTGAGACCCCCTGTAAATTTTAATTACTGATAGATGTACAGGAGCCCCACAAATATAAGACTCAAAAGACAGCCAGATATTTGAGGCTTATATACCATCCTGTGCTAGGGAAAGGGATAGTGGTCTGGAGTTACAAAGGAAGGGAAGGTAATTAATTCATGGTAAGGTGAGAAGAACAAATGTTTGGTCATCAGAGGTTGTCCTGCCACACACATGATTTTTCCACATGAAAAATTTATCTCTGGTAATAGCTCTCTCTTCCTAGAACAGGGTCCCTTTCTAATGTAAATTTCTCTTATAAAAGAGTAACTTCTGCTTTGTTTTCAGAGCTCTTCCTGTGTCTGCAGTTAAATTAATTGGTTCAAAATATTCTTATGTCAAAGAGGCGTATTTTGGGATGGCATATTCTGCCCCCTTTCAGATCTCTGGGGCAAGGGCTGGGCAGCCGCATTTTTCAAATTCCTGCCCAGTTCGTCCACATGTGCAGGCAACATTGGAACCATTAAGCCCCAAAGTATAGGGCTGAACTCAGGAAGTCAGATGAGCCATACCCTGTAACTTGATATAATAGCTAACAATTTCTAAGTGTTTCACATATATTAGCTATTAAACCTAAAGACTGATTTAGTAGGTGTGACGTAGGTCCCAGGGAAGTTTGAGGAAAGAGGTATTAGCATATAATTTTTAAAATTCTTTTCTTTATAATGGGCTGTACATGCAAATATGTTTTTGTTTGTTTTTGCCTTTCACACATACTGAGTGTTGTTAGTAAGCTAGGTAACTAGCAAATGTGATTCTTGGGTGATCTAAAATTTTAACTGACATAAGACAGATAAACAGGAGAAAAGCATACAAATTTATATAAGTTTTATGTGACATAGGAACCCACATAAAGAAGGAAAACCCAAAGAAATGATGTAATCTGTATACTTTTATAGTAGGTTGGACAACAGAGGCAATTGTAGAAAAGTAACTAAACTATGTGGGGAGCTTAAAAAAAAGGATAATAATTATTTAATAAGGTCTGTTTGTCTAGAATTCTATAGGTCTCAAACTTCTTATCCTTGATGATAAGAATGCCACTTTCTGTCTGGTACAGGGAGAATATCTTTCACAGGGGAATTTCATGTCCTGCTTTTAAGAAAAAGAAAGATCAAAGTTTTTTCTTGTATTTGCTGTTTTCCAAGTGTTCTTAAATTAATGCCAAGTGGCACACTTTGAGTAGCATATTCTGCCAACCTTTACTACATACCAATGTTATAGTTGTTATTTTACCATCATAAAAATCCTGAGCGTGAGGTAATTATCATGCCCATTTTACAGATGAAGAAGTGAAAGCACAGAGTATATGGGTCATTAACGGAAAGTTGGATAGCTGATAATTGTCACCACCAGGATTCAACATAAACTCTGATTTACAATATGCTGTCTCTAATGTATTTTGCCTCTTCAAAGTTATTTGGAAAGCACTAGCTCTGGTGGTGCTGCCATCATCTGGGAAAGTATCTCTTCCAAATGGGAATAGAAGAGGTGAAGTAAGATTGGTAGGAATTGATTCATAAGACTATGTGTTATATAAGACTTTTACATAGACTCTTGGAGAGAAGTATGTTGGGCAGAGACAGAGTGGGTTGGGAGTAGTAGAGGATACAGGAGATATCCTACAGCACCCTCCCTGCTTATCATTTCCACAGAAGCTTAGAAATCTGTGATGACTGAAGAACATTCTTGCAGTGAAAAAATAAACTTTTGATCTAGAATTTTGCTTAGGGATAGAATTTAGAGAAGTTTTTAATATTCATACTGTTATAATAAATGAGGAACTTAAAAACTTTAATTTTATAATTTGCTAGAATCATCTGGACTAGGAATTAGACAGTAGTGTGAAGATTTGCAAAGCTACATTATACAAACCTTTCCCCTACAAATCCAAGCAGAAAATATTAGTTGTTTATAAAATAGAAATAAAATTAGAGGTATATGGAAGCCAATTATCTAGGTTCCTTTTGTTGATCTTACTTTTGGCTCCTGAGTTGGAAATTATACAATTAAATGTTCTTTGAGAGCTGTTCCATAGCTTGAAAATGTGCTTATTCTGGATTCCCCATAACTTGCCTATGTATTAAGTTAAATGTCTTTAAAACTTTTTAGGAAAAAAAATCAGGGTTGTAGCTAAACTTTGATTCTAACTGGCACAATTGTGTCTATCAAGTCTCAAATCAGGGAAGGGGCTGACCTTCAATCTGATGCTTAGGAAAGCTCACCCATCCAATTTTGGTGACTTTATTGATTTCTAGCTCTGGGTTTGAGAAGAACGGTTTTAAAGTATATCTCTCCTTTCTTTGGATAGAGTTAGTTTTAAAGATTTTCTCACTTCAATAGGCATGATCAGATAGGTGTCTATAACCTTGGTCCTCTGAAAGATTTTCTGGTTGGCTTTTTCTGTAAATTAACTGTTGAGAATGTCCCTATGGTGTATATGTACTACTGCCTTCTACTCTCCACTTCCTCCTGCCCCTTTAGTCATGCTCTTTCCTTGGCTTATCTCTTGCAATAGTCTCTGAGTTAGTGAGAATGTACATTTCCCACCAAATGTTAAGTGTCCAGCAATCTATCTAATCTTGTGTACGAAATAAATTATGGCTCTGCAGCCCCTAGTCTGTGCAAAGGAATGGGCTTTTGGGCTCTTTTCAGAGTCAATCTGGGCAGGATTTATGATTCAGCTATTTTGACTCAAATCAGGCTGAAAATTCCTGGCACTTATACAGTTTTAACTCGATTAAAATTTGGCCTAACTATGTCAGGCTGTTCTTTTGGCACAATATATTAACAAAGCAGGAAAGGACATAAAAGTACCTGGGATTTTTCTTGAGCTCATTGAGTGGTGGGGTGTGTGGTATATATCTGTGTTTCCATGTGTATATGTTCCTTTCCCAATTAGTCTATACAAATCTGATTGATTTGCTCTTAAAGTGCCATGAAATTGTTCTTTATGATAACTGTTTATCTTGAATTATTTAATTCAAGAGATGTAAACTGAGGCATAAAGTGATTTGCTTATATGAAAGATAATTATATGACTAAAGATCCTGTATAATTGCATTATTCAGTTCACATCAATACTGAATCTAAAATGTGGAACCATTTTATTTACTTAAATGGGGAGAAAAACTAGCATGGTTTTTTAAAAATGAGAGTTGAAGACAGCCTTTGTTGCTATGATTATGTTTGTGATTTTAATTGCTGAGACATTCATTTTTGAAAAGGATCTGCTGTCTAAGCAGTGAAGCAGTAAATGTTCATATCACTTTTTGTACAGTGGCAATTATATTGACAGTCCATTTTGAGAATAACCATAATGGTTCCATTTAGTGTGTGTTCTGTGAAGGACCATCAGGGTCAATATAGGGACTATGAAAACGTCTGATATAACAGATACTTCTATTATGTCATTTCCAATGATGTTACAGGAGGGAAAATGGAAACCTGAACCCTGAAATAACGGAGAAGAAAAGGAGCCTTTTATTATGCTACTATTATCACATCTGAGAGGTACTCCTTCAGGAAGCCAGGTAGCAGAAACTTTTTTTTTTTAATATTTTATTTATTTATTTGACAGAGAGAGAGACACGGAGAGAGAGGGAACACAAGCAGGGGGAGTGGGAGAGGGAGAAGCAGGCTTCCCGCTGAGCAGGAAGCCTGATGTGGGGCTTGATCCCAGGACCCTGGGATCATGACCTGAGCCGAAGGCAGATGCTCAAGGACTGAGCCACCCAGGCACCCAGTAGCAGAAACTTCTATCTGAACTTTTTTTTTCCTTTTTTTTTTTTTCCTATCTGTACCTATTTTAAGGCTGTTTTTCTTTAGAAAATTAAAAATAAGAAAAAAAGAAACATGGATTTTGAAAAATACATGTAAAATCCCTGGGAAATGTTGAGTTATAAAGGCAGATTAGGGAAGTCCTGCTTGGATCCTAGAGAAGGGATAAAATGACTTTCTGATCCATTTTGGTTATTAAATGATTACTCTTTGAAAACCCAGAACAATTAACATCAGTCTTGAAACAAAAACTAAAACCAAACATATAAAAACCTAATCAATCCTAATTACTTTACTTAATTCCAAAATTATTTTGCTACATTTTGCTGTTATCTGTGCTCTTGAGTTAATTTATATGCTACTATAAATTTCTTCCTAACACTGTGTTCATGACTTCTTGGTAGCTTGAAATTGGCTATGGTAGGAATATTTGCAAATGGTCATGGTGGTAGTATCTACACCACAGATACCAGATATTGGTAACTGCTAGAAGTCAAGGCTTTTGTATGACTGTGTTGATTTATTATTTTGTTGGTGGTCTAGACATTGTGGAAATATTAATAATACAGGTTAGACTTAAAAGTCTGTAGTGTTGGTTAAAAATAGGCCAAAGACCTTAGTGGACAACTCATCAAAGAAGATATACAGATGGCAAATAAGCATATGAAAAGATGCTCCACATGATACAACATCAGGGAAATGCAAATTAAAACAACAATGATATGCTAGCTACTAACCACCTATTAAAATGGCCAGAATCCATATAATGGACAGCATCAAATGTTCTCAAAGCTGTGGAGCAAAAGGAACTCTCATACATTGCTGGTGGGAATACAAAATAATACTGCCATTTCGGAAGACAGGTTGGTGGTTTCTTACAAAACTAAACATAGTCTTACTATACCTAGCAATCATGCTTCTTGATATTTAGTCAAAAGAGTTGAAAAATTATGTCCACACAAAACCTTATACATGGATATGTTATAGCAGCTTTATTCATAATTGCCAATGCTTGAAGCAAACAAGATGCCCTTTAGTAGGTAAGTGAATAAACTGTGGCACAACTAGACAGTGGAGTATTATTTAATTGTAAAAAGAAATGAGCTATCAAGCCATGAAAAGGCATGGAGAAAACTTAAATGCATATTACTAAGTGAAAGAAGTCAATCTGAAAAGGCTATATACTCTACAATTACACCTATATAACATTCTGGAAAAGGTAAAACTATGGAGGCAGTAAAAATATCAGTGGTTGCCAGGGATTGGAGGGGAAAAAGAATAAATAGGCAGAACACAAAGGACTTTGAGGCAGTGAAAATGTTCTGTATGATATTATTATGATAGATATATGCCATTATACAGTTGTCCAGATTTATAGAATGTACAATACCAAGGGTGAACTCTCATGTAAACAATGGATTTGTAAACAATGGATTTTGGGTGATTATGACGTGTCTGTGTAGTTTCATCAATTGTGACAAATGTACCTCTCTAGTGAGGGATGTTGACAGTGGGGGAGTCTAGGCATGTATAGGGGCAAGGAGTACATGAGACATCTCTGTAGCGTCCTCTAAATGTTTCTGTGAACCTAAAACTGCTCTAAAAAATAGTTAATTAAAATGTGTAGTGCCTATAGCTATTGCATTGCTACAAATTATAACAATTTAGAAATTGTTACAAATTTGGGGAATACTCTTCCAGTATCTGAAACTATTATATAGTTCAGCGAGGAACTCAACACAGTCATCCAAAAACAAGTGAAGTTACAACATACAACTTCATTGTTTAACCTGTATCCTACAATAAACATAACAAGAATATCAACTGACCATCTAGGAACTACATTTGTTCATCGGTTGTAACAATTGGCTGGTTATAGATATAAAAGTTGAGCCAAAATCAATGAAAGCATTCTCTAAGAATCAATTAGATATATAAGTTTATAACAAAGAATACTATATGTTTTATTTTTTGCAAATAAGGTGCTATAAGTTCTTTGTACCCACAAATTTATAATAAACATATATGAGTGTGTGTGTACATGCATGCACATATTTTTTCAGAGAATCTGTTGTTAAACATTACCAGCCCACCACTACGTACCAAAAATGCTATAATTTCAAATAGTTTAGTCTAAGAACTTCTCTCTCCCACCTGTCTATTTTGAGGCCTAAAAATCTTCCATTAAAAATAATCTCATTAGCTTAAAATGTTGAGCCCCTTTCAAAAGGCAACTATTTTAGTAAAGGGTACTGAAGGAAGCTCAATCATGTATACCTTAAATTGGAATTCACTAACCAGACAAGGGTTCATTTTAATGCCATATCAAGATTTTTTATTGATATTTTATGATATTTGAATCATAGAAAGATAAAGCTCAGAGGAAGAAACTAAGGTTCAGAAAGATTGATGATCAAAATATCACAGAACTATTTAAATAAAAATATCAAGAGTTCATTTATTGAATCTTCATTATATGCTATGGTCTGAATGTTTGTGTACCCTGGGTACCCATAAAATTTATACAGTGAAATCCAACATAAAGGTGATAGTGCTAGTAGGCAGGGCCTTTGGGAGGTGATTAGGTCATGAGGGCCTTTTAGGAGGGATTACGTCATGAGGGCCTTTTAGGAGGGATTAGGTCATGAGCCCTTATGAATGAGATCATTGCTCGTATAAAGGAGACCCCATACAACTCCTTACCCCATTGTGTCATGTGAGGCCATAAGGAGGAGTTTGCGATCTGGAAAAGGACCCTCACCCAACCATGCTGGCAGCCTGATATCAGACTTACAGTTTCCAGGACTTCAAGTGATAAATTTCTGCTGTTTATAAACTACCCAGTCTATGGTATTTTGTTATAGCAGCCTGAACAGACTAAGACATGATACTCTTTCAATATATAATGAATTTAATGTGAATTGTTTTAATTCTCACGTTGATATTCAGTTGGTACTTCATTTTATCCATTTTACAAATAAGGCAACTGAGACACAAAGATTTTTTAAGATATTTGTTCCCAGTTCCCATAGCTGGGATCATAGAACTAGGATGTGGGCCATAGCTGTGTAGTTAAAGAGCCTATTTCCCTCTGCCCCTGATTTATTGAGATATAAATGACATATGGCATTGTACAGATTTAAGGTGTAGAATGTGTTGATTTGATACACCTATGTATTGCATAATGATTATCACCATAGCATTAGCTAACACCTCCATCATGTCACTTAATTACCATTTCTTTTTTGGGGTGTGAATATTGAAGATTTACTCTCTCAGCAACTTTCAAGTAATGATACAGTATCATTAACTATAATCACCATGCTTTACATTATATCCCTAGAACTTATTCATTCATTCTGGAAGATTATACTCTATGACCAACATCTCCCCATATACCCCAACTTCCAGCCCCTGGTAATCACCATTCTACTTTCTCTTTCTCTAAGTTCGGCCTTTTTAGTTTCCACATGTAAGTGGTGCCATATAGTACTTGTCTTTCTCTGTCTGACTTATTTAGCGTAATGCGCTTGAGATCCACCCACGTTGTCACAAATGGCAAGATTTCCTTCTTTCTCACAGCTGAATAATATTCGTGTGTGTGTGTGTGTGTGTGTGACATATTTCTTAACCATTCATCCATTGACAGATGCTTAAGTTCTTTCCATATCTTGACTCTTATGAATAATGCTGCAATAAACATGGGAGTACAGATATGCCTTTGAGATTTTGTTTTCATTTCCTTTGGATATATACCCAGAAGTAGGAAAGTGGGATTACAGAATCATATGATAGTTTTATTTTTAATTTTTTGAGGAACTTCCATGCTGTTTTCCATAGCCATGAGCCAATTTACATTCCCAACAACAGAACATAAGGGTTCCCTTTTTACCACACTTCAGCCAACACTTGTTATGTTTTGTCTTCTTGATGAAAGCCTTTTCAACAGGTATGAGATGATATCTCATTGTGGTTTTGATTTGCATTTCTCTGATAATTAGTGTTGCTGAGTAACTTTTCATATAACTATTTGCCCTTTGCATGGCTTTGGGAAAATGTTTGTTTAACTCCTCTGCCCATTTTTAAATTGGATTTTTGTTGTTATTGTATTGATTGTATGAGTTTTTTCTGTATTTTGGGTATTAACAGATACATGATTTGCAAATTTTTTCTTCCACTCCATAGTTTGCCTTTGCATTTTGTTGATTGTTTCTTTCACTATGCAGATGTTTGTAAGTGTGATGTGGTCCAACTTATCAATTTTTTTTTCTTTCATTGCTTGTGCTTTCAGTGTCATATCCGAAAAAAAAATCATTGCCATGATCAGTATCAAGGAGATTTTCCCGTTTTCTTTGAGAAGTTTTATAGTGTAAGAACTTATGTTTAAGTTTTTAATCCATTTTGAGTTAATTTTGTATGTGGTGTAAGATAGGCATCCAATTTTATTCTTCTGCATGTGGTTATCATATTTTCCCAACACCATTTATTGAAGCCACTATCCTCTCCCCATTGACTATTCTTGGCTTATAAAGCCTACTTTTTATCCATTACTTTATACCACTCTTGGAATCCAGACCTTTAATTTCTTTTTTTTAAGATTTTATTTATTTATTTGACAGAGAGAGAAATAGCGAGAGCAGGAACACAAGCAGGGGGAATGGGAGAGGGAGAAGCAGACTTCCTGCTGAGCAGGGAACCTGATGTGGGACTCGATCCCAGGACCCTGGGATCATGACCTGAGCTGAAGGCAGACGCTTAACGACTGAGCCACCCAGGCGCCCCAGACCTTTAATTTCTGAATTAGGTTTTATCACACCATTTTTGTGTTACTCCCTTTGGTATAAATATTGCCTAAATAAATAAAGGGAGAAAATGATATACTGAAATATAACTGATAGGAAGAGATTCAAAAATTGAGGCCTGGGCCACTCCAGTGTTAAGGAGTTAAGTATAACAGGTGAAGCAAGGAGAGGAGACTGCATCTCTTAACCAGGGTTACATAATGCAATCACAAAATCTGAGTGGTGTATAATAATATTTGTTTATCTTACAAGTCTTAGAATTAGCGGTTCTAAGCTTGGCTTAGCTGGTCTTGGCTACACTCACCCATGTATCTACAGGCTTATTGGAAGCTTTGTTTTAGGCAGAGCTGGACCAGGGCAGTTTATCTGTGGCAGCTCTGCTCACATGCCAGGCCTCCATCTGGGACTATTGGGCAAGTCCAGGTATGTTCTTCTCATGACAATGGTTTTTGCAAACATTTTCTAATGAACCATTGGCCAGAGCAAGTCACAGTTTAACCCGAACTCAGACGAAGGAGAAATGAGCCATATACGCAATGGGAAGGCATTGTAAAGTCTTTTCACAAGGATGTATATACACGGGAGAGGTGAGTGACTGATTATTTTAATGCAGTCTATCTCAGAAACCAAGGCTGAGTGATCAATGACTTTGGGAAAAAACAGTGTTTCTTGGAAGCCAAGCGAAGAACATGCATCAAGGAGAATATGATCTTCTATGTCAAATGTTGCTGATAGGCAAAATAAGATGAGGACTATAGATTTGAACATTAGAGGTTGTTATGGACTTTGAAAAGAGCAGTTCTGTACATTGCTGAGGACAAAATTCTGATTGATGAAGATTTAGGAGAGAACAGGAGAGAGATTGGAGAGAATAATTATGACAATGCTTTCATGATTGTTGGAAGAGTTGCCTTTACGTAGGAGCCTGGGGAATTTATCTATGGTAATGGAAGAGAAGGTAGAGTATATGGTAGTATTGGAGAGCTATTGTCATGGGAGCCTGCAGAGGCTCCCTAGGAGACTACATACCTCCAAACTCTGGAATTCTGTAGTATGAAAGTGAGGAAACCCACAGCATAATCATCTACAGCTGAACATTTTTCCTTTCTGTGACAACTCTCAATTATACTTTTTATGACTTTCAACTAGCATATGTATATACTGGAAATCAGCATAAAAACATTCCTCCCTCCACTTCAAAGACAAGAAATCACATTAAAGCATATTCATTTCTCAGTGCTACTTTAGACCCGAGAGTTTGTCTTTTTTTATCCCAACTGAACCAACTGCATGGTTGAAATTAGTCTTGAAGTGCCTCTTATAGGTTAAATATCTGAAACATTTAGCAACAAGAATCAGTCCCTCCCTTTGTAGTGATTGGGTATTATGGGTTTTCTTTTTCCTGAGACTAGAGGTTGATTGACTCAATGGATAAGGAGACCCAAGTACACTTGTAGCAGTCAAAAAACCAAACCAAACCAAAACAAAAAAAACAACCTAAATTAGAAGGAAAATAAAAGTTAAGGATGAACAAAGTATCCTATAATATCTTAGAGCCCAAGTGGAATTTACCAAAGAATGCTATTTGTTCTCCTTATTTTGAAATTTGTTTTCAGAAAGCAGGACATAATGTGTCCAGCCTATAGTACTTGTAGTCCAGAGCCCCCCCATTTAGTTATAGAATCTCTGCTTTTTTTCCCTCCCTTCTGCCATCGATGAAAACAACCACTTGCAATAGTCTGGGGTGACCTTGCTTCACACCAGATTGCTTAGCTCAATGTTGGAAAGAAAACAGATAATGCTACGATATAAATCTGTCCTTATAATAAAAAATTGGAAATGATGAAGGGTGGCAGATGGATTCCAAACTAAAGGAATCCACCCTCCATGACTTTATCATTTAAAAACCAGATTCTATGCCAAGGATAAGATGGACATTTGGGACACCTTTGGCCAAGAATCTTGTCCTAATTTCTATCATTGAGACCATTGTTGTGACTACAGGCATCCACACATATGCTGCATAGTATGGCCTCAGCCTTACTCCTTTGCCAAGTTATGCAGACTTGCTCTGAGGGCTCTCAGTCATTATCATCATCATCATCACCATCATCATCATCATCATCATCATCATCATCTGGGTATTTGTTTGGAGGAAAGAACAGCAATGTTTTCTAACTTTCTATTATAGCCTGGTATGAGAAAATCATTTTCAATGACTGCTTTAAAGCCGAGTTGTCTTTGAGGAAATTTTGAAATTTATTTTCTTTATGAAAAACGCATACCCACTTAAAATTAAAACCAGGTTTACAAATGGGCGAAAACTACTTTTTTTCATTTTGACTAAAAAGTCACATATCTTTTTGCCAAATCATATGTAAAGAAAATAAAATACGGTTTTCTCAGAAAGGAAGTGAGACTGCTCATGGCAATGTCGAGACATTTTTGCTTGTCATAATGAGGGGAGTGGTGGTGCTCCTGGCCTGTGGTAGGTAGAATCAGGGATACTGCCAATAAACATCCTACAATGCATGAGGCAGTCTCCTCCCCCTTCCCCACCACAAGAAAGCACTGTCTGGCCCAAAATTTCCGCAGAATAGTGCTGAGGCTGGGGAAACCTCTGGAAGATGATAATCATTTCAGATCCTCATACCATTTCCTAGTGAGTCCAGAAACATTACTTTCCCCCTCCAACACTAAAATAGATCTTCAGTGGATTTCCACTTCAGTATAGAATATGAGAAGATATGGAAGACCTTCATTTATGGTAACACCAAGTCAAATATGGATGATATTTTGAAGTGACTTATATGAAGTGATTTATGTGACTATTGAAGAATTTTACATGCAAGAAAGCCTTGACGAACTGATTTACAGAGGACGAAGCCCTGCATACTTGAGAAGCAAGCTGCAGAAGGTTCTGTAGCAAAAATTGGGTCTAGATAATGGAGAAAGCCTGCCAGAGACCTTAAACTTTGAGGTTGAGAAGAAGGCAACTGAGTCAACGGTGATAGTAGGAGCAAGTGGGATGGATTGATGTTTGAAAAATCCCCCAACACAATAATAATTAGGTTGGCATAACAAAACTCCCTGCTTCCCCTTTTGTCTAATTTTTATAAGAAAAATGAAGTGAATGTGGGATTGACAAGCAGAAGGAACCTCGGTAGCCTCGTACTCTCTCCCTATGTCTGGAACCACTGAATCAAATCATTCAACCTCAGCTTACACCTTCTGGGCTTCAGGCTCAAACACTGGTTTAAGAAAAAAAGCCTAGCCCCTAGATGACAGTAGGGGTGGTTATGGTGGTGAAAACAGCAGTAGCACAAGTGGTTGGGTTTAATTTTCTTGACATTGTGGCTCATTCACAGACTCATGGTGAAATCTCTTACTTTAGCTAACAAATGTTAGATCCAGATATGACAAGTGGCTGACAAGGACTTTAATTATTATTAATATGTTGAAGGATTTACAGGAAAAGATGGAAAGAATGTGAGAACAGAGAATTTCATCAAATAATTAAAACTGCAAAAATAGTAAGAGAAAGCCTAAATATGAAAAATATATGTGAAATTTAAAAATACATTAACAGAATAAACACTAAGTGAAATGATCGATCAGCTTAAAGGCAGATCAATAGAAATTATCTGAAATGAAGAATAGAAAAAAGATAGAAAAAGAGCAGAGCATATGTGAACTGTGGTACTAATTAAATAATCAAACAAATGTGTATTAGGATTACCAGAAGAAGAAGGTTTTGGCCTGAAAAAATTATGAAGATAGAAGAATGCCTATTTTATTTTTCCATTCATCTGAATTTTAACATTGTTTTAAAGTAATTATATATCAAATTATAATAAAACAATTTATAAAATGCATAATAATATACAATAGAGTAATTTATAATATTATATAAATATATATTTATAGTGATAGCAATCAGAATACTTGTCCTGGAGGAGAATAGACTGGAAATGAGCATGAGGGAATTTTTAGGATAATTTTATGGTTTTATATTTTGAATGGGATATTGGCTACAGGATGCATATGTTTGTCAAAACTCATTGTATACACATATTTGTATAACCTTCTCTTATCTGCGATTTAAAAATAAAAGTGTTAGAAGCCTATACTATACACGTTACAATGACAGAACAAAGATGTGAAGTACCTTCAAAACATTTTCTGATAGACTTTGTTCCTAAGATTTCTCTCTCTGATATGAATAGTTAGAAGTATAGGCCTTCTGTAATTATCATCTGACTACACTCCCGCTCTCCTTGACACTTATGCACACAACTGAATAGAATCCCTTTCAGCTTGCATCTCTGGGAAAAAGCAGAATGGTCTTACGCCATTACTCCCAGACTTACTCTAAGAAAATAACAGAATTTGAAACTTGGCAGAACCCTTTGAAAATTTATTATTCTTTTTTTTTTTTAAGAGTGAGAGGGAGCACGTGCTCCCATGAATGGTGGTGGGGAGGGGTGCGTGGAGGGGCAGAGGGAGAAGGAAAGAATCTTAAGCAGGTTCCACACCCAGCAGCCTAGCCTGAGCCCAATGCAGGGCTCAATCTCAGGACTCTGAGATCATGACCTGAGCCAAAAACCAGAGTGGGATGCTTAACTGACTGAGCCAGCCAGACTCCCTAAAAATTTGTTATTCTTTGATGAAATTAGAAATCATAAACTTTTATGTCTTCTGATTTGAATAGAATTTTTTTCTTAAAAACTTTCTTTATTGTTATCATTTTTAAAGTATAACGTGCATGTGGAAAAGTGTACAAAGTACATAGCCTGATGAATTTTCATGAAACGAATACACGTATGTAACCATCATCCAGATGAAGAAAAAGAAAAATTTAGAAGCCCCAATTTGCTCAAAAAAGTTACTACCCTACCCGTAATGATAATTACTAGCCTGACTTGTAAAAATGTAGTTTACTTTTGCCCAGTTTAATACCATTGTATTTATGGGTCTATGCCCACGTGTCATTTTGTGTCCAGTTTCCTTTGTTAATAGGAATGTGAGAGTCATGTATTTGTGTGTAGTTGTAGATTACTCAGTTTCATTGCTGTATAATATTCCATTTAAGGAATATACCACAATTTATGTCTACCTAGGGGAAATTATGAGTAGTGCTGCTATAGACTCTCTAGAACATAAAATGTCTTTTGGTAGACATTTATGTGACTTTCTATTGGATATATACCTGAATATAATTGCTGAGTTATAAAATATGCATATGTTAAACAACCAAAGTAATTGTATCAAATTATACTCCCATCAGTAGTAAGTGAGAGTTCTGGTTGTTCCACATTCAAAGCAACAGTAGGTATGGTCTGACTTTATCATTACAACTATTCTATATGTGTATGTGTTTGTATAACAGTTTTATTAAGGTATAATTGACATATAATAATCTACACATAAAATACACCATTTACTAAATTTTGACAACTTTATATACGCAGGAAATCATAAGCATGATCAAGATTGTGAACATATCCATTGCCCCACGGAAGTTTTATAATCTTTATAAATGCTTTCTTTTCATCCCTCCCTCCATTTTCAGTTTTTTGGTTGTTTCTGGGAGTAGGGTAAATCCGATTCTTGTCACTCTATCTTGGCTGAAAGTGACAATTGTGTAGTGGTTGTAATTTGCATTTCCTTGGCAGTTAATAAAATTGACTAGTTTTTTTTTATTGTCCTAAGTATTTCCTTTGAGTATAAAGAAAAACATAATTGGTGGAATCTTTTAGATAACCATGTAGATGGAAAGTTTATCATTTTTTAATCTATGAGACCATGACTCAGCTGCCATGATTCATCTGGCACCAACTTATACATATTGTATACATAGTACTTACCATATCTTGGGCATACAAATATGCCGATGATCTCATAAGGCATCCTCCATAGACCTCAATAAAGAAAAAAATGGAGTAAACACTAAGGCAATGAGTTCCATACATTATAACTTTTGGGAATCTTTGAGGTGGCCACTTATTAACAAGAACACTTCTATCCTATCCTTGTTATGAAAAAAAAATTGAGAAATAAGACAAAAGAGTGAGGCATACAAAAGTAAAAATATCAACTTTATTAAACTGATACTGGAGAATATAATTTAAATAAATGAGCAAGTAATCTTTGTAATTCCAAACCCAGACTTCCAGTTTTCCCCACTCAGTGTATCATGGACTGGAGAAGGTTTTTCTTCACATGTACCGACATATGGCATGAAAGAGCAGGGGGACATGTGCTCTGTGGAAGCTTGCTTCCAAGAAACAAGGAAGAGAGAGAGTCTGAGCCACACATGCTCAGACAAAGAATTTTATGTCACTCCTCCCTACCCCCAGGAGAGCAGTGAGTGATGGAGTGGGAGAAAATTGTCATTGCAGTGAACCTCAAGGGATGAATGGAAACTTTGGGGGTGGAGAACATGCTGCCGCTTCTTTTTTTTTTAACCTGGTGGCTTAACCATTAAATCTGTGGTCAACTAAGAATCGGGCTGTCTCAGGGCAGGAGAACTCAAACTATCAAAAGAAGCCAGGTTCCATGTTCATGAGACTAAGTCTACAAGAAAAAGCCCGGTTCTGTTGGATATCCCACTAGACAACAGAATTTTGCCTATGAGGGCTATAAAGTGGGTCAGAACTATCTGTTCTATTAAATCAAACTCTAGGCTCCAACTGAGGCTAAATCCCCAAAGCTCACCATTCTATTTAACATCCCAAATTATATCTAACATTGTCTAAGTAGCCCATCAAAGTTTCTGCAACAAGATAAATTTGTAAAAATATCTAATAATAAAATGTCAATAGAGAAATGCAGCAAATTTTAATATAAATCCCTGCTACTATAGATTTCATGAGGAGAAATTCAAGTCCTCAAATTGATGTTTTTATAAGCTGACGTCAAAAGAATTTAAGTTCAAAACAAATTATCTTTTGTTAAGTTGAAATTTAAAGAATTTAAATCCAAAATTACACTCAGGAACTTTTTATTTGCAGTTGCATCTGTTCTCTGAGGGTTGCATATGGTTCTTTTAGAATTCAAAGTTTTGTTTTAATACCAAATTTCTGATTTGTCTCACTTTTTAAATAATTCAATATTTTAAGAAGATAAACAGTATTATCATCATTGGCCCCACTGCCACAAAATTTAGAAAATGCTAATTCTCAGATCAAGAGCAATTATCTCAGGCACAATCATGTGTCCAGAATCCAGGAGTTAGTGCTGACAAGGATTACAGAAAAAAAAAATGCATGGTATCTCAGTGAATAAGGTTAAATGAGGAAAATCTTGGTTTCATCTTTAGGGGCTAGCTTATGCCAATTGTCTGGAATGGTTGCATGAATGAATTTAATCTCAACTGTGTGAAATCTCCCAGTGAGAGATTAATATTGGCACATTGTATTGGTGGAGGAAGTATGCATACTACCTTCTCTCCCTCTGGGAGTGATATTTGAGACACTACCCCCCTCTTGCAAAACTTAGAAATTTGTTCCAGTCCCTTGGTTTTAAAAGAAGTTCCTTTCTTTTCCATCTTTATATACAAAACCCCTTAATCACCAATTCACCTTGGCACACTTTTTCTGGCATCTCAGTGCTGCATTGAAGGTGACCTTAATCTAGTCACTAATGGCACAACCTCTACCATAGTGGTTCTCACTTTCGGCAGTGCATTTTAATTACCTGTGGAGCTTTAAACTGCTAATGAGTATATCTTCCCCAGAGTGTCTGCAGCCCTGTTTGGGCAATGGGAGTTTTAATAGCACCCCAGGTGATTCTAACATACAGCCAAGATGGAAAACTCTTGCTCTACTCTGGTGAGCAAGTATATTTACTTAAGGCCCCACCAGCAGCTTTCTTCACTTTTTACTTTGGAATTGCTAAGGGTGAAATCTGTCTTCAATGAATGTTTTCTTGCTGAATCCCACATTTGTTTTAACTGGAGAATCACTTTCTGCAGATGCCTAAATTATAGCTGCTATTGATGATAATGAAACTTGTGGTCTCAGAAATACAGAATGTCCAATGTTTGTACAGCAATTTTTGTCTAATACATTTTTGCCATCAATAATAGGATATATCTCCAATATTTCATTTCTCTTTGCTGTTGTTCTGTTCTTTCAACAAGGCTCACTACAACTTCTAATGGCTTAATGTTTTAAAAATTGGGCTATTTTCTATCACACATAGAATTGTTTGATGGATTTTAGTGTACTATTTTTTCTTTCCCTTTGGTTTTTGGTCCAGATATTCATCTTCCAACACATTTTTCTAGATTTTGCCACAGAAGCATGCTCTGGGTCCTCCTGTGGCCAGATGGAAAGCTCTGATGATACCAAAGGCATCTATTGTCCACTTAAATGTCACCTCCTTGAGTTAGATAATTCTACCCAGAGGAGATACTCTTATATCAAATCAAAATCCACTTCAGGCTTGGACCAGTGCTACCACTTCTCTGCCTGACTTCTAGGTAAAAATGCACCATTTTGTTGGGATTTCTCTTAGTTATAATTCCATAAATTTCTTAAGACCTAGGAAATGCTGTAGCTACAGAGATAATGGAGAAAACCTTCCAAAGAATTTCAATTATTCTATAATAATCTTTCATGATCCTCTTCTAAATCCATTCAGAATTTCTGTAATCCTTGATCTTATTGTCCAAATCTTTGAGAGATGTTTCTCTAATTATTCTCACTATAGACTGCATATAGTATTAAGGCATCATTTCTCTGTGAAATTCTGGAGCTGGATGCTTTTGGTGGTCATATCAGGCTGCTCTATGAGAATATACCTATCTTCCTCCATTTTATTACTTTGGACCCTGTTCTAATAATACTTAATTTTCCCTTTTTCATCCCTTTCCTAATGCACTGTTTTTCATTTCATTTATGTCTGGTTAGCTGTTAAGATTGTAGTCATTCTTCCAAAGAAATATCTCTTTTCCTCTGACTGAATCAGTCCTCTATTTTATTTTTTAAGATTTTATTTATTTTAGAAGGAGGGAGAGTGAAAAAGAAAGAGAGCACTTGTGTAAGCGGGGCAGGGGGAGGGGCAGAGGGAGAGGGAGAGAGAGAATCCCAAGCAGACTCCCCACTGAGCATGGAGCCCCACTGACCAGGACTCCATCTCACAACCCTGAGATCATGACCTGAGCCAAAATCAAGAGTGGGAGGCTTAGCTGACTGAGCCATGCAGGAGCCCTAGTCCTCTATTTTTTGTTTATTTTCCTTTGCTCATTACTTCTCTTTTATTTTTAATTTTTTTTCTCCCAAATTTTTATTTAAATTATAGTTAGTTAACAACATTACTCCTCTTTTAATGGTAAGGCAGAAGCAAGTTTATTTTTGTTTTTTAACTACTTTAGTTCCTGCTTGATTTCCTGAGCAAATATGATGCTTGGAGACACAATCTCAGGACTTTTAAGTTGCTCTTTTGCCTTTGGAATTATAATAATTTCACTGTATTGTTTATTTACCTTAACCCAAGAAAGTAACATACTCTCAATATCGTAAGTTTCTTCATTCCTTGTCATTTGCTTGTGAAGACATTCTTTTGTCTTCTACAGGTGAAGTTACATTTATGACTTTGGAAATCCAAAACTAGTTATCAATATAATTAACAAATCCAGAACCAAGTTGAGACTATAGAATTTTAGATGGATAAACCCCATATATTCCAAGTTTTTCTTCCAGGTTCATCCCTTAGACCTGAAGACAGTTCATAACCATAAAATAAGGACCCAATCTGACGTAGTCTGTGTATACTACATACTTAAACTTGCTATTAAAAATTTTCTCCAAGCCAACATTGTTTTCCTTTGCCTCAAGTGTGTCTGCTTAGGAAAAGATGTACTTGTATAATTCAAAGTCAAGCTGTAGCAGCTACATCATGATCAAATAAATTAATGGCTTCATGTAGTAGGTACCTCCTTTGTCCCAGATATTGATATCACTTAGGTAAAGTAATTGTTATCAAAAACTTGTATAGCAGGCATCATTATCCTTATTTGGCAGACATTAAAATAGACTCATAGATGTTAACAAGTTTGTAAAAGTACATGCAGCTGGGAGGTGGTGGAGCTAGGATTCAAATCCAGGAATGTAAGAGAACCTGCTAGTCAGGACATATAAGAAGATGTATAATAAGGTACATTGAGACTCTGGAATATCACATGGCCTATGAGAAAAGGTAAATTCAAAAACATTTTCAGATCTAATGGGATTAGATGTCTGAAATAAACAGATTTTAATCTGAACTTGGACAGTGAGAGCAACAGAGGTCTTTGGAAATGAAAAGTGCATCAGTCTTATAAAACCAAACAGACAAAAACCAAATCCCCCCCAAAACAAAAACAAAACAAAACAAAAAAACTCCTGCCTGGGAATGTTTCCAAAATTTTTATGAAAGTCCTGTTACCTACTTTGAGCTTCCAATGGATTTTTGGAGCCCTATGACAAAGAACATGTCCTAAGCCTTTAGGGCCATTCTTACCAGCTTTTTCCCCTTTGGTTTACATCTTGGAAGAAATCTGGGTCTCAGAGGGGTATTTGGTTTATACTCACTCTTAAAGAGACGTGAATTGTAAAGGGAGATTCTTGACTTCTTTCTCTGGAGGTTGTTAGTGGTATGAAAAATAGATAGAGGAATACCTCATATAAGTGCCTACCCTCAGAGGCCTTGAGAATTCTAAGGGTGATTTGATTCTCCTGCAGGGACCTATGAAAAGAAGATGTGTAGTGAAGTGCATTGAAGATACTGTTGCACAGATTTTTATGGTTATCGTCCTGTAAGAAGAGATAAAATGGACAATTTCCCAAACTTCATCTCATATAATTCTATTTAATCTTTTTAAAGGAAGTATAATCGAACACAATGAAAGTGCTTTTAGAAACTTTCAATGAATAAGCAGTGCTGAGGTATAAAATGATCAAATAATGATCTATTCTTAATATTGAACATTTCCTAGGTCTGCTTGTTGGTTATTTTAATTATTTTAGAGTAGGAAATAGTAGTTATTTCTATTGGAAATGGAAGGGAATGGAAGTAAAAATCAATTGTGGCATGCCTAAGACTACAAAAAAGGAAGAAAAAAGAAAAGAAAGGGTTGTGAAAGGGTGAGTTTGATTATCTGTAATCTAAATTATCTTACAAAAAGCTTCACTGGCATTTATACATAGAGGTTCTCTTTTTATGTGTCCAGAGGCATATGGGCTATAGCTTAATTTTTTTTTTAAAGATTTTATTTATTTATTTGAGACAGAGAGAATGAGAGACAGAGAGCATGAGAGGGAGGAGGGTCAGAGGGAGAAGCAGACTCCCTGCCGAGCAGGGAGCCCGATACAGGACTCGATCCTGGGACTCCAGGATCATGACCTGAGCCGAAGGCAGTCGCTTAACCAACTGAGCCACCCAGGCGCCCCTATAGCTTAATTTTTAATAAATGCTACCGATAAAGAAATATAAATACTCTGGAGGTAGTTGAGGGAGAATTAAGGTAAAGGAACTCAGGTACAGGGACACCTGGGTGGCTCAGTTTGTTAAGCATCTGCCTTCAGCTCAGGTCATGATCTCAGGGTTCTGGGATTGAGTCCTGTGTCAAGCTCCCTGTTCAGCAGGGAATCTGCTTCTCCATCTTCCTCTCCTTCTGTGATTTCTCTCATTCTCTCTCAAATAAATAAGTAAGATCTTTAAAAAAAGGAACTCTGGTAAAAGAGGAAAATCATGTGTATTTTGCTTTAAATTTGAACAGGTTCTCATTCTTAACAAAACTGGTAGAGTGTTTTTAACATTTTAAATAAAGTTTTTATTTTTAAATAATTTTAGATTTACAGAAAAGTTGCAAAGATAGTATAGGGAATTCTAGTATAGTTTTCACTCCATTTTTCCCATTACTACCATTTTATATTTTCATGGTACATTTGTTAAAACTAAGAAAATGTAATTGGTACTGTTAACTAAACTCCAGACTTCGGGTTTCACTAGTATTTTGTTAATGTCCTTTTTCTGTTCTAGGATTCAATTCAAGTACATTTAATTGTCATGTCTCCTCTTGTCTATGGTGGTTTTTCAGCCTTTCTCCAAAAAATCTGGTAGGATTTTGTTATGGCAGAATACATTATATAGGATATAGGGGGAAAAAAGGCAGGGGTGAGATAAATGTGTTGCTTTGAAAAGTTAAAGGAAAGGAAAATACAGAAAAAGTGAATACATTATTTTGGGGAATAAGGGATATTTACAAGAATGAAGTTCTTTAACATGCATTCTGGGAGACAAAGGGACAAATCCTTGCCAAGTACTTTGAAGGTTTCATACTCTAAAAGGAGAGGGGGATTTGAATTTCTGAATTTACATCATTTACAGAGCTCTTCTCATGTGCTAGTACTCTTCAAAGCATGTTTAATATGTTAACTATTTCTCAAAAAATTCCATAAGATGTGAACTATTATTAGACCTATCTAATACAGTGATTCTCAATCAGAGGCAATTTTGCCCCTCTCAGGACTACACAACAAGTAAGTGGTGGATTATGCCAGAGTCCTTGCTCTTCACCACATTGTACCTCATCGTTAAGGGCATCATAAGAAAGGGGTTCAGCAGGAACAATATAAACAATATACTAAGGTAATATTGAGAAGAGGGAGTGTGTGTGTGGTGGTACCAAATATAAAGTATTGAGTATTCAAGTAACACATATATTTATCTAAAGAGCAACAGAAATAAACATTAGCAAGATGAATATTTGGGACAATAATTTTAAAACTATATAAGAATGAGGTTAGGTTTTGTGTTCAGTTATTACTGGACCTAGACTGTGGTGCTGAGAATAAAGAGAGCACGTTAAAACAAGCGATACTGTGAAGAAAAAAGAAATAATGAAAAGAACTTGTAGGATGAATGGCTATATCAAATAAAGGAAAGAGAAGTAAAAAAAAAAAATTATTTTGCTATTCTAATCTATAGGGCCTAGGAGAATTATGGCACAACATAACACAGATGGGAGAATTGGGGAAATAAACTGGTTTGGGGAAAGAAACGTTGCTTGATTCTGAATGGTGTTGCCCTGTAGCAATGGAGGTGGTGTGTGGGGGGGTTGGATACAGATTGCAGGCTTCATATAGTTTAGTTCTGGATCTTATATCCTGGTTTGCCTCAGAAAGTCCCAGTTTAAGCCTGTTGTCTGGGCATTATTCTTAACATTGCTCTTTCATTTCTAAAAGTGTCCTATTTGGACAAAAAATTATGCAGTCACCCTAACAGAAATACAGTAAGGTATCCTATAATCCTTTGGTATTTCCAGATGATGCTAAATTTGAGAAATAATGCTAGAGAATGTTGATAAATACCAGCAGGACACAACCTTATCAGCAGGCAAACTATACCTCAGAGTGTGGAACATCTCTTCAAGATCACAGTGAAGCAAAACCTGGAAGCTAAGTTCTTAGTTTTTGTTTTCCAGAGACATGAAAACACCATACTTTATTTTTTTAAGAAGATTTATTATGAAAAATCTCAAATTTACAAAGAAGAATGATATAATAAATCACTATGTATACATCACATAGCTTCAATAATTATCAATAAGAGGACAACAAACCACATCTGCCCCCCAATTATTTTGAAGCAAATCCAGGATGTCATAGAAATTCATTTGTAAACATGTTAGCATTTCAGATATAGTAGGGTTTTTTTTGGCATTTTTAAAATTTTATTATTTTATGTTAACCACCATACATTACATCATTAGTTTTTGATGTAGTGTTCCATGATTCATCGTTCACGTATAACACCCAGTGCTCCATTCAATAATGTCCTCCTTAATACCCATCACCAGGCTAACTCGTCCTCCCACCCCCTTCCCCTCCAGAACCCTCAGTTTGTTTCTCAGAGTCCGTAATCTCTCATGGTTCGTCTCCCCCTCCAATCTCCCCCCCTACATTCTTCCCTCCTACTATCTTCTTTTATTTTAACATATAATGTATTATTTGTTTCAGAGGTACAGGTCTGTGATTCAAAAGTCTTACACAATTCACAGCGCTCACCATAGCACATACCCTCCCCAATGTCTATCACCCAGCCACCTCATCCCTCCCACCCCCCACCACTCCAGCAACCCTCAGTTTGTTTCCTGAGATTAAGAATTCCTCATATCTGTGAGGTCATATGATACATGTCTTTCAATGATTGACTTATTTCGCTCAGCGTAATACCCTCCAGTTCCATCCATGTCGTTGCAAATGGCAAGATTTCATTCCTTTTGATGGCTGCATAATATTCCATTGTATATATATACCACTTCTTCTTTATCCATTCATCTGTCGATGGACATCTTGGCTCTTTCCACAGTTTGGCTATTGTGGACATTGCTGCTATAAACATTGGGGTGCATGTACCCCTTCAGATCCCTACATTTGTATCTTTGGGGTAAATACTCAGTAGTGCAATTGCTGGATCGTACGGTAGCTCTTTTTTCAACTTTTTGCGGAACCTCCATACTGTCTTCCAGAGTGGCTGCACCAGCTTGCATTCCCACCAACAGTGGAGGAGGGTTCCCCTTTCTCTGCAGCCCTGCCAACATCTGTCATTTCCTGACTTGTTAATTTTAGCCATTCTGACTGGTGTGAGGTGGTATCTCATTGAGTTTTTGATTTGGATTTCCCTGATGCCGAGTGATGTTGAGCACTTTTTCATGTGTCTGTTGGGAATTTGGATGTCTTCTTTGGAAAAATGTCTGTTCGTGTCTTCTGCCCATTTCTTGATTGGATCATTTGTTCTTTGGGTATTGAGTTTGAAAAGTTCTTTATACATTTTGGACACTAGCCCTTTATCCAATATGTCATTTGCAAATATCTTCTCCCATTCTGTCAGTTGTCTTTTGGCTTTGTTGAATGTTTCCTTTGCTGTGCAAAAGCTTTTTATCTTGATGAAGTCCCAATAGTTCATTTTTGCCCTTGCTTCCCTTGCCTTTGGCGATGTTTCTAGGAAGAAGTTGCTGTGGCTGAGGTCGAATAGGTTGCTGCCTGTGTTCTCCTTTAGGATGTTGATGGACTCCTATATCACATTTAGGTCTTTCAACCATTTGGAGTCTATCTTTGTGTGTGGTGTAAGGAAATGGTCCAGTTTCATTCTTCTGCATGTGGCTGTCCAATTTTCCAAACACCATTTGTTGAAGAGAATGTCTTTTTGCCATTGGACATTCTTCCCTGCTTTGTCGAAGATGAGTTGACCATAGAGTTGAGGTCCATTTCTGGGCTCTCTATTCTGTTCCATTGATCTATGTGTCTGTTTTTGTGCCAGTACCATACTGTCTTGATGATGACAGCTTTGTAATAGAGCTGGAAGTCCGGAATTGTGATGCCGCCAGCTTTGCTTTTCTTTTTCAACATTCCTCTGGCTATTCGGGGTCTTTTCTGGTTCCATACAAATTTTAGGATTATTTGTTCCATTTCTTTGAAAAAAGCGGTTGGTATTTTGATAGGGATTGCATTGAATGTGTAGATTGCTCTAGGTAGCATTGACATCTTCACAATATTTGTTCTTTCAATCCATGAGCATGGAATGTTTTTCCATTTCTTTGTGTCTTCCCCAATTTCTTTCATGAGTATTTTATAGTTTTCGAGTACAGATCCTTTGCCTCTTTGGTTAGATTTATTCCTAGGTATCTTATGGTTTTGGGTGCAATTGTAAATGGGATCGACTCCTTAATTTCTCTTTCTTCTGTCTTGTTGTTGGTGTATAGGAATGCCACTGATTTCTGTGCATTGATTTTATATCCTGCCACTTTACTGAATTCCTGTATGAGTTCTAGCAGTTTTGGGGTGGAGTCTTTTGGTTTTCCACATAAAGTATCATATCATCTGCTAAGAATGAGAGTTTTACTTCTTCTTTGCTGATTCGGATGCCTTTTACTTCTTTCTATTGTCTGATTGCTGTGGCTAGGCCTTCTAATACTATGTTGAATAGCAGTGGTGATAGTGGACATCCCTGCTGTGTTGCTGATCTTAGGGGGAAAGCTCTCAGTTTTTCCCCACTGAGAATGATATTTGCTGTGGGTTTTTCATAGATGACTTTTATGAGCTTGAGGTATGTACCCTCTATCCCTACACTGTGAAGAGTTTCGATCAAGAAAGGATGCTGTACTTTGTCAAATGCTTTTTCTGCATCTATTGAGAGGATCATATGGTTCTTGTTCTTTTTTTTTTTTTAATTAATGTATGGTATCACACTGATTTGCAGATGTTGAACCAACCTTGCAGCCCAGGAATAAATCCCACTTAGTTGTGGCAAATAATCCTTTTAATGAACTGTTGGATCCTATTAGCTAGTATTATTGGTGAGAATTTTTGCATCCATGTTCATCAGGGATATTGGTCTGTAATTCTCCTTTGTGATGGGGTCTTTGTCTGGTTTTGGGATCAAGGTAATGGTGGCCTCATAAACCGAATTTGGAAGTTTTCCTTCCATTTCTATTTTCTGGAACAGTTTCAGAAGAATAGGTATTAATTCTTCTTGAAATGTTTGGCAAAATTCCCCTGGGAAGCCATCTGGCCCTGGACTCTTGTTTTTTGGAAGATTTTTGATAACTGCTTCAATTTCCTTAGTGGTTATAGGTCTTCATTTCTTCCTGGTTCAGTTTTAGTAGTTGATACATCTCTAGGAATGCATCCATTTCTCCAGATTATCTAATTTGCTGGCATATAGTTGCTCATAATATATTCTTATAATTGTTTGTCTTTCTTTGGTGTTGGTTGTGATCTCTTCTCTTTCATTCATGATTTTATTTATTTTGGGTCATTTCTCTTTTCTTTTAGATAAGTCCAGCCAGGGATTTATCAATCTTTTTAATTCTTTCAAAGAACCAGCTCCTAGTTTCGTTGATGTGTTCTACTGTTCTTTTGGTTTCTATTTCATTGATTTCTGCTCTGATCTTTATTATTGCTCTTCTCCTGCTGGGTTTAGGCTTTATTTGCTGTTCTTTCTCCAGCTCCTTTAGGTGTAGGGTTAGGTTGTGCATTTGAGACCTTTCTTGTTTCTTGAGAAAGGCTTGTATTGCTATATACTTTCCTCTTAGGACTGCCCTTGCTGCATCCCAAAGATTTTGAACAGTTGTCTTTTCATTTTCATTGGTTTCCATGAATTTTTAAAATTCTTCTTTAATTTCCTGGTTGACCCATTCATTCTTTAGTAGGATGCTCTTTAGCCTCCATGTATTTGAGTTCTTTCTGACTTCCCTCTTGTGATTGAGTTCTAGTTTAAAAGCATTGTGGTCCACAAATACACAGGGAATAATCCCAATCTTTTGGTACCAGTTGAGACCTGATTTGTGACTAGGATGTGATCTATTCTGGAGAATGTTCCATGGGCACTGGAGAAGAATGTATATTCTGTTGCCTTGGGATGGAATGTTCTGAATATATCTGTGAAGTCCATTTGGTCCAGTGTGTCATTTAAAGTCTTTATTTCCTTGTTGATCTTTTGCTTAGAATATCTGTCCATTTCAGGGAAGGGGCTGTTAAAGTCTCCTACTATTATTGTATTGTTGTTGATGTGTTTCTTTGATTTTGTTATTAACTAGCTTATATAATTGGCCGCTCCCATGTCAGGGGCATAGATATTTACAATTGTTAGATCTTCTTGTTGGATAGACCCTTTAAGTAGGATATAGTGTCCTTCCTCATCTCTTATTACAGTCTTCGGTTTAAAATCTAATTTGTCTGATATAAGGATTGCCACCCCAGCTTTCTTTTGGTGTCCATTAGCATGGTAAATGGTTTTCCACCCCCTCACTTTCAATCTGGGGATGTCTTTGGATCTAAAATGAGTCTCTTGCAGACAGCATATCGATGGGTCTTGTTTTTTTATCCAATCTGATACCCTGTGTCTTTTGATTGGGGCATTTAATCCATTTACATTCAGGGTAACTATTGAAAGATATGAATTTAGTGCCATTGTATTGCCTGTAAGGTGACTGTTACTGTATATTGTCTGTGTTCCTTTCTGGTCTGTGTTACATTTAGGCTGTCTCTTTGCTTAGAGGACCCCTTTCAAGATTTCTTGTAGGGCTGGTTTCATGTTTGCAAATTCCTTTAGTTTTTGTTTGTCCTGGAAACTTTTTATCCTTCCTTCTATTTTCAATGATAGCCTAGCTGGATATAGTATTCTTGGATGCATATTTTTCTCATATTGCTCTGAATATATCATGCCAATCCTTTCTGGCCTGCCAGGTCTCTGCCGATAGATCTGTTGCCAATCTAATGCTTCTACCATTATAGGTTACATATCTCTTGTCCCAAGCTGCTTTCAGGATTTTCTCTTTGTCTCTGAGACTTGTAAGTTTTACTATTAGATGTCAGAGTGTTGACCTATTTTTATTGATTTTGAGGGGGGTTCTCTGTGCTTCCTGGATTTTGCTGCCTGTTTCCTTCCCCAAGTTAGGGAAGTTCTCTGCTATAATTTGCTCCAATATACCTTCTGCCCCTCTCTCTCTTTCTTCTTCTTCTGGGATCCTAATTATTCCTTTATTGTTTCATCTTATGGTATCGCTTATCTCTCGAATTCTGCCCTTGTGATCCAGTAGTTTTTTATCTCTCTTTTTCTCAGCTTCTTTATTTTCCATCATTTGGTCTTCTGTATCACTGATTCTCTCTTCTTCCTCATTTATCCTAGCAGTTAGAGCCTCCATTTTTGATTGCACCTCATTAATAGCCTTTGTGATTTCAACTTGGTTAGATTTTAATTCGTTTATTTCTCCAGAAGGGTTTGTCTAATATCTTCCATGTTTTTTTCAAGCCCAGCTACTATCTTTATAATCGTCATTCTGAACTCTAATTCTGACATCTTACTAATGTCCATATTGATTAGGTCCCTGGCAGTCAGTACTGCCTCTTGTTCTTTTTATTGAGGTGATTTTTTCCGTCTTGTCATTTTGTCCAGAGGCAAATAGATGAATGAGAGAACAAAATGCTAACAGGGTAACAACAACCTCAGAAAAATATACACTAAACAAATCACAAAAGACCTGAAACAGGGGGAAAAGAAAGAGAAAGAAAGAAAAAAGAAAGAAAAAAAAAGAAAAAGAAAAAGATTTAAAAAAAAAAGCATATGATCAAATATGATCAGGCTGGTGAATAGATCAGTGCCACACTATTTTTGGCATATTTTGGTCTGTTAGAAGAAACTGTCTCTCCAAATTTTTATGAAAGAAAAGCTTATGTATGTACAAAATAAGGGTAAATACGATGAAAGGATGGAATATGAGTGTAAAGATGAAAATTATAGAAGATTTTATAAAAGGAATTCATAAGATAAGAAATTGGTTGAAAAAAGAAAGAGAAATTAAAAAAAAAAGGAGAGAATGTGATCAGGCAGGAGACTAGAACAAAGCCATACACTAGAGATTTAGGGTATATTTTGGTCTGTTTGAAGAATCTGTATCTCAAAATTTTAAAAAGAGAGAACAACATATACATACCAAAAATAAGTTTAACTCATATGAAGGGATAGAATATGACTCTAAAAATGAAAAATAAAAGAGATTTTTAAGAAAGGGATTTCCAGAAAGTGGTTGCTTTTCTGTTCAGAGTTGCTGCTATTCTTTTCTTTGATCTCCTGTTGAGTTCGTAGGTGTTCAGAATGGTTTGATCCCTATCTACCTGAATTCCTGGGACCAGATGAAATTTTGGTCTCCTACTCCTCTGCCATCTTGCTCCTCCCCTCGGAAACACCATACTTTAAATATAATTGAGGAGAGGTGGAAAAGAAGAAAATACTGGAAATAGATCCTCTATGATAGATCACTGTTGGGGTGGTTTACTTAACTAGACAGAGACAGGGACTGGAAACAATGGGGCTGAGAATGGCTTTAATTTATATTATTCTTAACATTATAATATAACATCTGTAATATACGTGGATGAAATACTAGTCTCTACCTGAATTTGGGAAAACTTGACTATCTTGACACAACTTTAAACTTTATTTGAACCTAAGTGGTTTAAAGTGTATTTAGAACACAGAAATAGGTGTTCCCCACCTGGTTGCTGTCTGAGTTAACCAATGTGCTTGGAACATTTTGGGCCAGGCAGAATATTGGAAACAGAAGGAAACTAATTTTAGCTTGATTGATTATAATATAATCTTTTCAAATCTTTCTTATTCTCACGAACCTTACATATGGCATCTGTTTAGGAACCTTTCTCAATGGAGCAGTATATAAAACAGATGCAGACTTTGGAGGATGTTAGAAGCACAAAGAAAATCATATGGACTTCATTCAGCTGAGCACAAAATTCAACATCTGGAGGAGTCAAATTTTGATCCCAGCTCTACAATTGCCTTGCAATATCACTCACGGAAAAATCTCTCATTCCCTTTAGGCTCCAATAGTTTCTTTTTAAGAGTGGGAAGCATACTGACATCAATTGTATGGGTTGAATATAGAACTAACTAGTTCACTGCAATATGAGTTGGGAAACTTACAAAAATAGTGTAAATTACTTTAAATTTAGGTCAAAACCCATAATTTATCTTTAGAAATGCCATTGTTTTGCTAGATACTGTAAATCTCCAAATTCTGCTCCAGGTATTTTTTTTAACAAAATCTTTGGATGATAAATTTTCCATGCAACCTTGATATTAATAAGCCTGTTTATTCCTATAACTGGGCTTAGCCAAATTATTGTCTCTAACCAATAAATTAGTACCATCCTATAACTCTAAGAAACTTTGCCTCAGTCCTTAAAAATCTAATAGTAAAAGTCATACAGTTTCACTTTAGAATAAAGATAAAATTTAAAAAATCAAATTACCTGTTTTCTCATTACTCAAGGGACAACCTCTTTTAACACTGTATTGTGTATATTTTGTCTCATTTTTGTAAGTGGGTTTGTATCTATAAGTGTAGCATATGTGTATGTGTGTGAGAGAGAGATTTTGTATGTACTCTTCATTTTTCTGTTTAATGTACTGTTTAAATTCCTCAAAAAACTTGATTCAAATCTTTTTCAAGCTCTTTAAGTTTTTAATGCTATTTCTGCCTCTTTGCCCTCAGCGAATGACCTCACCTCTAGTGAGGAATAAGAGTCCATCAATTGGAAATTTTCTCAGCTTTCTTGCTACCAGATCTACAAATTTGACATCTTCAACTATCCTTGTCTTTGCCATTTAGAGTGGTGAATATTGCTTTTCCTTTCCATTGACAATCGTTCCAATTGAACATATTCTCAGGAATCACATCATAACAGTTATTCTTTCATCTTCCTTCTCTTTAATATATTCACTCACATTGACACTTAACTTTTTTTTTCCCTAGATGTAGAGAATGTTGTTTCTATGGCTCTTGGGTGCATATTTGAACTACTCATAGCTCCTCAATTCATGACTGGCAATCAACAATTTCACGATTTCTCTCTTTAACCTCACGGCCAGTTCCCTCCAACCAGAGGGACCTACCCCAATCTGTTTATCTACACACATATTGTTGTCCTTGGACACCTATAAAATATATAATGTGTTTGTGTTGGAATTTTTTGCCTCACATCAGAGCCAAAAAATATCACATGGGTATAGAAATGTAGTTTTTATGATTAGTGGAAAAAAAAAAACTAGATGGAGATTTTGGCCCTGGTATAAGACCAAATGGACTTGCTGATACTCTTCTCTACCTACCATCTTATCTTTTCTCTTTCTTTCTTTCTTTCTTTCTTTCTTTCTTTCTTTCTTTCTTTCT